>NC_069500.1:169088210-169145710 GCF_027579735.1 Bombina bombina | reverse complement strand
ATTACGTAAAGCTTTTCTTTTGGAGCAGAAATATGAAGATTCTCTGTCAGGCATTGGCCTAATTTCTTTACACCAGAGAGCTGCAGAGGCACACAGACCTAGTCTATTTACAGAATGAACAGTGAACTCTCTGTGAACCCGAGCTAAAAAATCCAGCTCATTTCTTATACCATATGCATTTCTACTCATTTCATTTTTAAATATGTATCAGAAAAATGTATCTGGTTTGAAAAGAAGAAATTCTTTAGTGTTTGATAATGAAAAGGTAACTGGAACACTTTAGTTGCCCCAAGCTTCTGGCTCAACCGCTATTTGGAGTCTTCACAGATTTACAGTTCCTGATCTAGTGTAAATACACCTATAATCTGCTCACCGCCTTTAGCCGGAGGATCAATGGGAAGGTGCTTTACAGATATATATCTGATCCCTCGCACATCATTTTAAGATCACCTGCAAGCCATGGCCACTACTGGATGTGTCCCCTGTATTATCTAAATAACTACCATGGAACCTTTTGTCTGTTCCAGACCAGCCTACCCTGCTCTACTCGTTTATGGTATCTCCCTTCATTTTAATTTGTTAGATCATGCCTAGAAAGCAAGTTTTTGTTTTTTAATATTCCCCTAAAATAGTTATTCTCTTTCAACAAGCAGAAAAACAGAATTTATGTTTACCTGATAAATTACTTTCTCCAACGGTGTGTCCGGTCCACGGCGTCATCCTTACTTGTGGGATATTCTCTTCCCCAACAGGAAATGGCAAAGAGCCCAGCAAAGCTGGTCACATGATCCCTCCTAGGCTCCGCCTACCCCAGTCATTCGACCGACGTTAAGGAGGAATATTTGCATAGGAGAAACCATATGATACCGTGGTGACTGTAGTTAAAGAAAATAAATTATCAGACCTGATTAAAAAACCAGGGCGGGCCGTGGACCGGACACACCGTTGGAGAAAGTAATTTATCAGGTAAACATAAATTCTGTTTTCTCCAACATAGGTGTGTCCGGTCCACGGCGTCATCCTTACTTGTGGGAACCAATACCAAAGCTTTAGGACACGGATGATGGGAGGGAGCAAATCAGGTCACCTAGATGGAAGGCACCACGGCTTGCAAAACCTTTCTCCCAAAAATAGCCTCAGAAGAAGCAAAAGTATCAAACTTGTAAAATTTGGTAAAAGTGTGCAGTGAAGACCAAGTCGCTGCCCTACATATCTGATCAACAGAAGCCTCGTTCTTGAAGGCCCATGTGGAAGCCACAGCCCTAGTGGAATGAGCTGTGATTCTTTCGGGAGGCTGCCGTCCGGCAGTCTCGTAAGCCAATCTGATGATGCTTTTAATCCAAAAAGAGAGAGGTAGAAGTTGCTTTATGACCTCTCCTTTTACCGGAATAAACAACAAACAAGGAAGATGTTTGTCTAAAATCCTTTGTAGCGTCTAAATAGAATTTTAGAGCGCGAACAACATCCAAATTGTGCAACAAACGTTCCTTCTTTGAAACTGGTTTCGGGCACAGAGAAGGTACGATAATCTCCTGGTTAATGTTTTTGTTAGAAACAACTTTTGGAAGAAAACCAGGTTTAGTACGTAAAACCACCTTATCTGCATGGAACACCAGATAAGGAGGAGAACACTGCAGAGCAGATAATTCTGAAACTCTTCTAGCAGAAGAAATTGCAACCAAAAACAAAACTTTCCAAGATAATAACTTAATATCAACGGAATGTAAGGGTTCAAACGGAACCCCCTGAAGAACTGAAAGAACTAAGTTGAGACTCCAAGGAGGAGTCAAAGGTTTGTAAACAGGCTTGATTCTAACCAGAGCCTGAACAAAGGCTTGAACATCTGGCACAGCTGCCAGCTTTTTGTGAAGTAACACAGACAAGGCAGAAATCTGTCCCTTCAGGGAACTTGCAGATAATCCTTTTTCCAATCCTTCTTGAAGGAAGGATAGAATCTTAGGAATCTTAACCTTGTCCCAAGGGAATCCTTTAGATTCACACCAACAGATATATTTTTTCCAAATTTTGTGGTAAATCTTTCTAGTTACAGGCTTTCTGGCCTGAACAAGAGTATCGATAACAGAATCTGAGAACCCTCGCTTCGATAAGATCAAGCGTTCAATCTCCAAGCAGTCAGCTGGAGTGAGACCAGATTCGGATGTTCGAACGGACCTTGAACAAGAAGGTCTCGTCTCAAAGGTAGCTTCCATGGTGGAGCCGATGACATATTCACCAGATCTGCATACCAAGTCCTGCGTGGCCACGCAGGAGCTATCAAGATCACCGACGCCCTCTCCTGATTGATCCTGGCTACCAGCCTGGGGATGAGAGGAAACGGCGGGAATACATAAGCTAGTTTGAAGGTCCAAGGTGCTACTAGTGCATCCACTAGAGCCGCCTTGGGATCCCTGGATCTGGACCCGTAGCAAGGAACTTTGAAGTTCTGACGAGAGGCCATCAGATCCATGTCTGGAATGCCCCACAGTTGAGTGATTTGGACAAAGATTTCCGGATGGAGTTCCCACTCCCCCGGATGCAATGTCTGACGACTCAGAAAATCCGCTTCCCAATTTTCCACTCCTGGGATGTGGATTGCAGACAGGTGGCAGGAGTGAGACTCCGCCCATTGAATGATTTTGGTCACTTCTTCCATCGCCAGGGAACTCCTTGTTCCCCCCTGATGGTTGATGTACGCAACAGTTGTCATGTTGTCTGATTGAAACCGTATGAACTTGGCCCTCGCTAGCTGAGGCCAAGCCTTGAGAGCATTGAATATCGCTCTCAGTTCCAGAATATTTATCGGTAGAAGAGATTCTTCCCGAGACCAAAGACCCTGAGCTTTCAGGGATCCCCAGACCGCGCCCCAGCCCATCAGACTGGCGTCGGTCGTGACAATGACCCACTCTGGTCTGCGGAAGGTCATCCCTTGTGACAGGTTGTCCAGGGACAGCCACCAACGGAGTGAGTCTCTGGTCCTCTGATTTACTTGTATCCTCGGAGACAAGTCTGTATAGTCCCCATTCCACTGACTGAGCATGCACAGTTGTAATGGTCTTAGATGAATGCGCGCAAAAGGAACTATGTCCATTGCCGCTACCATCAAACCTATCACTTCCATGCACTGCGCTATGGAAGGAAGAGGAACGGAATGAAGTATCCGACAAGAGTCTAGAAGTCTTGTTTTTCTGGCCTCTGTCAGAAAAATCCTCATTTCTAAGGAGTCTATTATTGTTCCCAAGAAGGGAACCCTTGTCGACGGAGATAGAGAACTCTTTTCCACGTTCACTTTCCATCCGTGAGATCTGAGAAAGGCCAGGACGATGTCCGTGTGAGCCTTTGCTTGAGGAAGGGACGACGCTTGAATCAGAATGTCGTCCAAGTAAGGTACTACAGCAATGCCCCTTGGTCTTAGCACAGCTAGAAGGGACCCTAGTACCTTTGTGAAAATCCTTGGAGCAGTGGCTAATCCGAAAGGAAGCGCCACGAACTGGTAATGCTTGTCCAGGAATGCGAACCTTAGGAACCGATGATGTTCCTTGTGGATAGGAATATGTAGATACGCATCCTTTAAATCCACCGTGGTCATGAATTGACCTTCCTGGATGGAAGGAAGAATTGTTCGAATGGTTTCCATCTTGAACGATGGAACCTTGAGAAACTTGTTTAAGATCTTGAGATCTAAGATTGGTCTGAACGTTCCCTCTTTTTTGGGAACTATGAACAGATTGGAGTAGAACCCCATCCCTTGTTCTCCTAATGGAACAGGATGAATCACTCCCATTGTTAACAGGTCTTCTACACAATGTAAGAATGCCTGTCTTTTTATGTGGTCTGAAGACAACTGAGACCTGTGGAACCTCCCCCTTGGGGGAAGCCCCTTGAACTCCAGAAAATAACCTTGGGAGACTATTTCTAGCGCCCAAGGATCCAGAACATCTCTTGCCCAAGCCTGAGCGAAGAGAGAGAGTCTGCCCCCCACCAGATCCGGCCCCGGATCGGGGGCCAACATTTCATGCTGTCTTGGTAGCAGTGGCAGGTTTCTTGGCCTGCTTTCCCTTGTTCCAGCCTTGCATTGGTCTCCAAGCTGGCTTGGCTTGAGAAGAATTACCCTCTTGCTTAGAGGACGTAGCACTTTGGGCTGGTCCGTTTCTACGAAAGGGACGAAAATTAGGTTTATTTTTTGCCTTGAAAGGCCGATCCTGAGGAAGGGCGTGGCCCTTACCCCCAGTGATATCAGAGATAATCTCTTTCAAGTCAGGGCCAAACAGCGTTTTCCCCTTGAAAGGAATGTTAAGTAGCTTGTTCTTGGAAGACGCATCAGCTGACCAAGATTTCAACCAAAGCGCTCTGCGCGCCACAATAGCAAACCCAGAGTTCTTAGCCGCTAACCTAGCCAATTGCAAAGTGGCGTCTAAGGTGAAAGAATTAGCCAATTTGAGAGCATTGATTCTGTCCATAATCTCCTCATAAGGAGGAGAATCACTATCGACCGCCTTTACCAGCTCATCGAACCAGAAACACGCGGCTGTAGCGACAGGGACAATGCATGAAATTGGTTGTAGAAGGTAACCCTGCTGAACAAACATCTTTTTAAGTAAACCTTCTAATTTTTTATCCATAGGATCTTTGAAAGCACAACTATCTTCTATGGGTATAGTGGTGCGTTTGTTTAAGGTGGAAACCGCTCCCTTGACCTTGGGGACTGTCTGCCATAAGTCCTTTCTGGGGTCGACCATAGGAAACAATTTTTTAAATATGGGGGGAGGGACGAAAGGAATACCGGGCCTTTCCCATTCTTTATTTACAATGTCCGCCACCCGCTTGGGTATAGGAAAAGCTTCTGGGAGCCCCGGGACCTCTAGGAACTTGTCCATTTTACATAGTTTCTCTGGGATGACCAACTTGTCACAATCATCCAGAGTGGATAATACCTCCTTAAGCAGAATGCGGAGATGTTCCAACTTAAATTTAAACGTAATCACATCAGGTTCAGCTTGTTGAGAAATGTTCCCTGAATCAGTAATTTCTCCCTCAGACAAAACCTCCCTGGCCCCATCAGACTGGTTTAGGGGCCCTTCAGAACCATTATTATCAGCGTCGTCATGCTCTTCAGTATCTAAAACAGAGCAGTCGCGCTTACGCTGATAAGTGTTCATTTTGGCTAAAATGTTTTTGACAGAATTATCCATTACAGCCGTTAATTGTTGCATAGTAAGGAGTATTGGCGCGCTAGATGTACTAGGGGCCTCCTGAGTGGGCAAGACTCGTGTAGACGAAGGAGGGAATGATGCAGTACCATGCTTACTCCCCTCACTTGAGGAATCATCTTGGGCATCATTGTCATTGTCACATAAATCACATTTATTTAAATGAGAAGGAATTCTGGCTTCCCCACATTCAGAACACAATCTATCTGGTAGTTCAGACATGTTAAACAGGCATAAACTTGATAACAAAGTACAAAAAACGTTTTAAAATAAAACCGTTACTGTCACTTTAAATTTTAAACTGAACACACTTTATTACTGCAATTGCGAAAAAATATGAAGGAATTGTTCAAAATTCACCAAAATTTCACCACAGTGTCTTAAAGCCTTAAAAGTATTGCACACCAAATTTGGAAGCTTTAACCCTTAAAATAACGGAACCGGAGCCGTTTTTAACTTTAACCCCTTTACAGTCCCTGGTATCTGCTTTGCTGAGACCCAACCAAGCCCAAAGGGGAATACGATACCAAATGACGCCTTCAGAAAGTCTTTTCTAAGTATCAGAGCTCCTCACACATGCGACTGCATGTCATGCCTCTCAAAAACAAGTGCGCAACACCGGCGCGAAAATGAGGCTCTGCCTATGATTTGGGAAAGCCCCTAAAGAATAAGGTGTCTAAAACAGTGCCTGACGATATAATCTTATCAAAATACCCAGATTAAATGATTCCTCAAGGCTAAATATGTGTTAATAATGAATCGATTTAGCCCAGAAAAAGTCTACAGTCTTAATAAGCCCTTGTGAAGCCCTTATTTACTATCTTAATAAACATGGCTTACCGGATCCCATAGGGAAAATGACAGCTTCCAGCATTACATCGTCTTGTTAGAATGTGTCATACCTCAAGCAGCAAGAGACTGCTCACTGTTCCCCCAACTGAAGTTAATTGCTCTCAACAGTCCTGTGTGGAACAGCCATGGATTTTAGTAACGGTTGCTAAAATCATTTTCCTCATACAAACAGAAATCTTCATCTCTTTTCTGTTTCTGAGTAAATAGTACATACCAGCACTATTTTAAAATAACAAACTCTTGATTGAATAATAAAAACTACAGTTAAACACTAAAAAACTCTAAGCCATCTCCGTGGAGATGTTGCCTGTACAACGGCAAAGAGAATGACTGGGGTAGGCGGAGCCTAGGAGGGATCATGTGACCAGCTTTGCTGGGCTCTTTGCCATTTCCTGTTGGGGAAGAGAATATCCCACAAGTAAGGATGACGCCGTGGACCGGACACACCTATGTTGGAGAAAATTAGATTCACTAAGCAAGTAAGCAAACATTATTTAAAGGGATATGAAACCCAACATTTTTCTTTCATGATACAGATAGGAGCATGCGTTTTTAAACTTTCTTATTTACTTCTATTATCAATTTGTCTTCACTCTCTTGGCATCTTTTGTTGAAAAGCAGAGCCATATGCTTAGGAGCCGGCAAATTTCTTGAGCACTATATGGCAGCAGTTTTGAAAGAATGTTATCCATTAGCAAAAGCACTAGATGGCAGCTCTATATCCTGCCATGTAGTGCTTTAGATACTTACCTAGGTATCCCTTCAACAAAGACTATCATGGGAACAAAGCAAATTTAATAATAGAAGTAAAATTATAAACATTTTTAAAATTGTATGCGCTGTCTGAATCACAAAAGAAAATTTTGGGGCTTCATAGCCCTTTAAGTTTACCTTATGAAATATATATTTTTTAAAAGAAAGTATCAATTAGTATTACAAAGCCTATTTCTGGTATCACCCAGAACAGTATAAATAATTTGTTTTAAAGGGACAGTCAAGTCCAAAAAAAAATTTCAGGTTTCAAATTGGGCATGCAATTTTAAAAAACTTTCCAATTTACTTTTATCACCAATTTTGCTTTGTACTCTTGGTATTCTTAGTTGAAAGCTAAACCTAGAAAGGCTCATATGATAATTTCTGAACCCTTGAAGACCGCCTCTTATCACATGCTTTTTTATTTGCTTTTCACAACAGGGGAGAGCTAGTTCATGTAAACCATATAGATTACATTGTGATTTGAACATGTTCAAATTACATAAGTGGTTCCTGTTAAGATCCTGGATACTCGGGTTACTGTATCAATTAAACTTTTCCGTTGCTATAGATATGACGGAATACTTATTTGTTTCAGTTGCCTTTTACGGCATCTATATTACTTTGTAGGTGAACAGTTGCAAACTGCTTCACTGGCTGTGATATTGCTCTATGCTTGTTTTCTCTAAGAGAATTTTTACTTGCATAAAATAAGTTATATTTTATATGCTTACTCTTGGCACATTAGACTGCTGGTTATCACTCCCATTGCGGGGAGAATTTATATTCTTTACTTTGTAGAATATACTTGTGAAGATTTAATGTGGTACTGTCTGCTGATAGATGAATGTAAATCTGTTTAATTATCCCAAAGTTTCAGGAATGTAATTTTGAGGTATCGGAAAGGGTATAGTTGTATTTTTCTTTTATTGTGTTTATCCATTTTAAAGGGACAGTCAACCATAGAATTGTTATTGTTTTAAAAAGATAGATAATGCCTTTATTACTCATTCCCCAGTTTTGCATAACCAACACAGTTATATTAATGTACTTTTTACCTTTGTGATTACCTTGTATCTAGGAACCTTCTTCCAGCCCCCTGATCACATGACTGCCTGTTTATTATCTATTTTCTTAAATTTAGCATTGTATTGTGCTAGATCTTAAATAACTTTCTGTGCCTGAACACAGTGTTATCTATATAGCCCACGTGTACTTTCTGTCTCTTTGTGTTGAAAAGAGATTTAAAAAGCATGTGATAAGAGGCAGCCCTTAGGCTTAGAAATTAGCATATGAGCCTACCTATGTTTAGTTTAAACTAAGAATACCAAGAGAAAAAAGCAAATTTGATGATAAAAGTAAATTGGAAAGTCAATTAAAATTAAAAGTCCTATCTGAATAATGAAAGTTTAATTTATACTTGACTGTCCTTTTAAAAGGGAGACTATAGTTTGTTTTTTGTTTATCTTGGTGTGTTCAATATGCAAAACACGGTATGTACAGTTGAAAGCTATCTATTTTTTTTTAAACTACAAATGATACTGTATCAGCATAGACCATATACTATTGTGGGTATTATTTTTTCCCCCCTTTGTACATTGTAAATTACGACACTATGCCCTGTGTGGCGCACTGTCTTGTGACTTGTATGATTTGTACCCAATGTTGGTTTAAAAATAAAATATGAAAAAAACATTGTGATCATGCCCGTGGATTGTGGCAGACACTGCACTAATTGGCTAAAATGAAAGTCAATAGATAATAAATAAAATGTCATGTGATCAGGGGGCTGTCAGAAGATGTTTAGATACAAGTTAAAGAGCTTAAAAGTATATTAATATACCAGTGTTGGTTATGGAAAACTGGATAATGGTTAATAAAGGGATTATCTATCTTTTAAAACAACAAAAATTCTGGTGTTGACTGTCCCTTTAAATAAAGCTTATTTTGCCCTTTTAAAAAGGGGAAACAGTCGCCATAGTAAAAATATAAGCTTCACTTATTACAGATAGGTAATTATTTAATGTAAATAAACATGCAATATTGTGCAAACCAAGTGGCATTGAATAGGGGCCAGATTAAAGTACAAGGTGGTTTAAGGGCACTAAACAGATTGTGAATCTGACTGCAACCATATTTGCGGGGGGAAGCTTGGGAAATAAAATTTATACTTGCCTGATAAATTTCTTTCTTTCCGTGCATGGAGAGTCCACATATTACAATTTACTAGTGGGATATTCAACTCCTGGCCAGCAGGAAGAGGCAAAGAGTACCCCAGCAGAGCTGTTAAGTGTCCCTTCCCTTCCCATAATCCGAAGTCATTCAGCCGAAGGAAAATGGAAAAAGAAAATAACACAAAAGGTATAGAGGTGCTTGAGGTCTCTGAACAAAACTAGCCATCTTAAATGTATTAAGGGCGAGTTGTGGACTCTCCATGCCCGGAAAGAAAGAAATTTATCAGGTAAACATAAATTTTGTTTTCTTTACTATGGCATGGAGAGTCCACAAATTCCAATTACTAGTGGGAACCAATACCCAAGCTAGAGGACACATATGGAAAGGGAGGGAGAACAAGACAGGCGGACCTAAACCGAAGGCACCACCGCTTGAAGAACCTTTCTCCCAAAAGAAGCCTCCGCCGAGGCAAAAGTATCAAATTTGTAGAATTTGAAAAAAAGTATGCAAAGAAGACCAAGTGGCCGCCTTGCAGAATTGCTCTACCGAAGCTTCCTTTTTAAAAAAAGACCAGGAAGAGGAGACAGCCCTAGTGGAATGAGATATAATTCTCTCAGGAGGCTGCTGTGCTGCTGTCTCATAAGCTAACCAGATAACACTTCTTAACCAAAGAGAAAAAAGTAGTAGAAGTAGTCTTCTGACCCTTACGCTTACAAGCAAAAACAACGAACAAGGCAGATGAATGCCGAAAATCTTAAGTAGCTTGTAGATAAAATTTGAGAGCACGCACAACATCCAGATTGTTTAACATGCGTTCCTTCTGAGGAGGAGGATTCGGACAAAAAGGAGGAACAACAATTTATTGATGTTGCGATCCGATACCACTTTAGGAAGAAATCCCAATTTAGTACGAAGGACTGCCTTATCTGCATGAAAAATAAGATAAAAAGAGGAATCATAATGCAGAGCCGAAAGTTTGGAAACTCTGCGTGCAGAAGAGATAGCAAGTAGAAACAACATTTTCCACGATAACAATATCAAATGAATGCATAGGTTCAAACGGAGCCTGCTGCAAAACTTTAAGAACCAGATTAAGGCTCTAAGGAGGAGCAACAGGTTTAAAACACAAGCCTGATTCTGATCAGAGTCTGAACAAAAGATTGAACATCTGGTATATCTGCCAGACGTTTGTGCTAGAGAATAGACAGTGCAGAAATGTGACCCTTCAGAGTACTGACTGACAAACACTTCTCCAGGCCCTCCTGAAAAAAAGAAAGGATGCGAGGAACCATCACACAACTCCAAGAGAAATTCTTCGATTCACACCAATATAGGTATTTACGCCATACCTTAATGGTAAATCTTAGGGGGAACAGGTTTACGAGCCTGAAGCATAGTATCAATGACTCTCAGAAAACCCACGCCTAGCCAAGATTAGGCATTCAATCTCCAGACAGTCAGCTTCAGAGAAAATAGATTTGGGTGGAGGAAAGAACCCTGAAGTAGAAGGTCTCTCCTCAGAGGTAACTTCCAAGGGGAAGAGATGACATCTTCACCAGATCCTTTGAGGCCAGGCAGGAGCTAATAGAATACCGACGCCTTCTCCTGTTTGATGCGAGCAATGACTCGAGGAAGGAGAGGAAACGGGGGGGATGACTGAAGGAAGGAGAGGAAACGGGGGGGGGGGGGAGAGAGAGAGGTAAGCTAGACTGAAGTTCCAAGGCACTGCCAGAGTGTCTATCAGAACTGCTTGAGGATCTCTTGATCTTGAACCGTACTTTGGAAGCTTTGCGTCCAGACAAAATCGGCATTAGATCAAATTCTGGAACCCCCCACCGGAGAGTTATCATTGTGAAAACCCCCAGGACAAATGGTCTGACTGCTAAGAAAATCCGCTTCCCTGTTGTCCACCCCTGGGATGTGGATGGCAGAGAGGACACAATGGTGAGACTCCACCCACTCCAGTATGTAAGTCACCTCCTTCATTGCTAAGGAGCTCCAAGTGCCTTCCTGGTGATTGATGTATGCCATTGAGGTGATATTGTCCGAATGGAATCTGATAACCCTGACTAAAGCTAGTTGAGGCCAGGAGATCAAAGCATTGTACATGGCTCTCAATTCTAGAATGTTTATGGGGAGCGAAGAAGACTCCGAGTCTAAAGACCCTGAGGCTTCAGAGAGCCCCAGACAGCTCCCCAGCCTAAATGCTGGTGTCCGTGGTCACAATCACCCAGGATGGTCTAAGGAAGCATGTACCCTGAGACAGATGATCCTGCGAGATCCACCACATTAGAGAGTCTCTTGATAGGGAATTCAGAACTATCCTTTGAGATAGGTCTGAGTGGTCTCCGTTCCAACGTCTGAGCATGTGTAATTGTAGAGGTCTCAGATGGAACCGGGCAAACGGAATGGTGTCCATGGAAGTAGCCATCAAACCAATTACCTCCATACACTGAGCCACAGATGGACGGGTAGAGGATTATAGTGCGAGGCAAGAAGCTTGAATCTTGGATTTTCTGACCTCCGTCAGAAAAAATTTTCATGGATAGAGAATCTATAATTGTTCCCAAGAAACACACCATGGTGTCGGGAACTAGGGAACTCTTCTCCTGATTCACTTTCCACCCGTGGGAACGAAGAATAGATAACAGCATCTCTTTACGAGATTTTGCTAACTGAAAAGATGGTCCTTGAACCAAGATGTCATCCAGGTAAGGCGCCACTGCTATACCTTGAGATCTAACCACCGCCAGCAGGGCCCCCAGTACCTTCATAAAGATTTGAGGGGCCGTAGGCAAGGCCAAAATGAAGAGCCACAAGCTGGAAATGATTGTCCAGAAATGCAAACAGAAGGAATTGATGGTGTTCCCTGTGAATGGGAATATGTAGATACCCATCCTTCAGGTCCATGACCTTCCTGTATCAATGGAAGGATGGAACGAATAGTTTCCATCTTGAAGGATGGAACCTTGAGAAATTTGTTGACACTTGAGGTCTAGAATTGGCCGAAAAGTTCCCTCCTTTTTGGGAACGGGAACTACAAACAGATTTGAATAGAATCCTTGACCCAGTTCCTCTATAGGAACTGGAACAATCACTCCCAGGGAAGATAGATCCCTTACGCAGTTTCCAACGTTCAGAATGATTTCCACAAAGAGATTAACCCTTATAGTGATGGTACCTTCTAACCTAGAAGGGAAAGCACTTACCTGTGAATCCTGCTGTTTTCTAAGGTGTGGTAGATTCCTACACTTCTACCAGGGACCTGTAGAAAGGAAAGAACAGAGTAACCAACCCTGGCTTTCTATAATAGGGGTAGCAATAAATGTTAGCAGTTAAGCAAAGACATGACTTTTAGAAAAGGAGAGAGAGAGAGGAGAGAGGAGAGAGAGAGATTACGCTTGATTACAAAAATGGAAAATGTTGCCATATTAACAAAATACACTAACAAAATATGTCATTTACAAAGTGATTACATAAATATCCACAGCATCAAAGGATGCAGACTAACATTTTAAAAGGTATATCAGAGAAAACCTTGGCTACAAAGTGGTCAGCAGTTTGCTTTCCAATTCAGAATATATTCCCTTGCAGATGCTATGTGATGGAGTCATAAATCATCTCACAGTAATAGATGGGACAGGATCAGCAAGCTACTGTATGATTTAGAGTGATGTAAACACAGATATATGACTAGACTTTTAAAGTAGACTACAAATGCTCTACCAGAAAGATATAAAACTTACAATAAAGCTAACAATATATGTGAATTTATATTACATAAAAAAATGTATGAATAACTTTAAATAGGCACCAAGTTTTTTTGTTGTTTTTTTGTTTTGTTTTTAATATTACACCAAACTCTTCATTAGTTGACTAACTACACAAATTAATTGTAGCTAAAAAGGCTTTAATTTTTTTACAAAATTACATTGAGGAAAAAATATAGAAATATGATTATCATTCTAACAATATTCTCAACTAAATACAGATGCCACTGCGTTAAAGATATATTAAATCTGGAAATCAATTGTGTAATAAATCTCTACAATCTAACACCCCATGAACTTTTTTTTTCGTAATTTTTTGCTTTGGAAAAAGATTTTGAACAAATCTGTTGAGCCATGTAATTAAGCGTTTTAAATATTTAAACATCACTACAAATCTGTAATAAACTTGATTTGAATGTTCATTTTCAACCATCTCTGGAAAAGAAAACAAACAAAACAAAAATTAAAAATGCATATTTTCATAAATCTCTAAAAAAAAAAAATATATATATATATATATATATATATATATATATATATATATATATATCTCAATATTTTCTAGAGATGGCAGTTCAATTTGTATTAAAATCACTAGAGACCAATTTATCAGATTGAAAAACAGAATTTATGCTTACCTGATAAATTACTTTCTCCAACGGTGTGTCCGGTCCACGGCGTCATCCTTACTTGTGGGAATATCTCTTCCCCAACAGGAAATGGCAAAGAGTCCCAGCAAAGCTGGCCATATAGTCCCTCCTAGGCTCCGCCCACCCCAGTCATTTGACCGACGGACAGGAGGAAAAATATAGGAGAAACCATATGGTACCGTGGTGACTGTAGTTAGAGAAAATAATTCATCAGACCTGATTAAAAAACCAGGGCGGGCCGTGGACCGGACACACCGTTGGAGAAAGTAATTTATCAGGTAAGCATAAATTCTGTTTTCTCCAACATTGGTGTGTCCGGTCCACGGCGTCATCCTTACTTGTGGGAACCAATACCAAAGCTTTAGGACACGGATGAAGGGAGGGAGCAAATCAGGTTACCTAAACGGAAGGCACCACGGCTTGCAAAATCTTTCTCCCAAAAATAGCCTCCGAAGAAGCAAAAGTATCAAATTTGTAAAATTTGGCAAAAGTGTGCAGTGAAGACCAAGTCGCTGCCTTACATATCTGGTCAACAGAAGCCTCGTTCTTGAAGGCCCATGTGGAAGCCACAGCCCTAGTGGAGTGAGCTGTGATTCTTTCAGGAGGCTGCCGTCCGGCAGTCTCATAAGCCAATCGGATGATGCTTTTAAGCCAAAAGGAAAGAGAGGTAGAAGTCGCTTTTTGACCTCTCCTTTTACCAGAATAGACAACAAACAAAGAAGATGTTTGTCTGAAATCTTTTGTAGCCTCTAAATAGAATTTTAGAGCACGGACTACGTCCAAATTGTGTAACAAACGTTCCTTCTTTGAAACTGGATTCGGACATAAAGAAGGTACAATTATCTCCTGGTTAATATTCTTGTTAGAAACAACCTTTGGAAGAAAACCAGGCTTAGTACGCAAAACCACCTTATCTGCATGGAACACCAGATAGGGCGGAGAACACTGCAGAGCAGATAACTCTGAAACTCTTCTAGCAGAAGAAATAGCAACCAAAAACAAAACTTTCCAAGATAGTAACTTAATATCTATGGAATGTAAAGGTTCAAACGGAACCCCTTGAAGAACTGAAAGAACTAGATTTAGACTCCAGGGAGGAGTCAAAGGTCTGTAAACAGGCTTGATCCTAACCAGAGCCTGAACAAATGCTTGAACATCTGGCACAGCTGCCAGTCTTTTGTGTAGTAAGACAGATAAAGCAGAGATCTGTCCCTTTAGGGAACTTGCAGATAATCCTTTCTCCAAACCTTCTTGTAGAAAGGAGAGAATCTTAGGAATTTTTATCTTATTCCATTTAAACACCAAAAAAACTCTTAACCATCTCCGTGGAGATGTTGCCTGTGCAACGGCAAAGAGAATGACTTGGGTGGGCGGAGCCTAGGAGGGACTATATGGCCAGCTTTGCTGGGACTCTTTGCCATTTCCTGTTGGGGAAGAGATATTCCCACAAGTAAGGATGACGCCGTGGACCGGACACACCAATGTTGGAGAAAGTGCACTTCATCTTTCCAAGCTATTTTAGGTGTTTCAGCAAAAGTTAAATCCTTAAAAACTTCTTTCATGTTTTCTATCACACAAAAAGCTGAAAGTGAATGATATGAAGAAGAAAAAAAACCTACTATAAATATACTTAATCTAAGGCAGGGGTGTCAAACTCATTTGATTCGTCCTACCTACATATCTTGCCATTGCTATGTTTGTGAATTGTATTTCACACTTTTCATCTAAGGGACTGTTCGTCCTATAAAATATAGAAACAAACATTGCAATAAAGGACACTATCTTAATTTAACAAAGAATATGTTAATTTATTTTAAATTAAACCATTCATCTACAAAGATATACATGAAATCAGATAACTCATGTGGACTATTTGTAATTACAGAATTTGTCACCTTTTCTAAGTGGGTTTCAATCTAAATCTTTAGTAGAAAACAGTCCCAACTACACAAGCACTCAGTCTCTCTCTGAGCGGAAAACCAGAAATGAAACTGAAGACTTCCGTGAAACTAACCTCTCCTGGAGTGCCGTAGCAAGGAGCAGATGAACCAGTCCGCAGAATGCAAGTATAAAAGTAGAAGGATGCAGGCACTTCAACCAATTGCTTTGCAAATAAAATCCACAAGTTTATTGTATTGAATACAGTAAATACCAATACAACAGTTTGTGGAGCAATACAACAGAAGTAGACTAACAGACATGCAGAGTGTGGAACAAAGCAATTGTTTGAAGTGCCTGCATCCTTCTACTTTTATACTTTCAATCTAAATCTTACCTACCTACTAGGGCTGCATGATTAATCGCAGATGCAGTGTTATACCACAGTTAATCGCATCGGTTTTAAAACCGCAAGGGTATGTTATTTTTAGCCCCGCCCAATTTGACGTCACCTATGCCCGCCTTGCGACATTGAGCCGACATACCAGGGAACGCTGTGGCTGATGCGGGTTACAGGGAAGGGGCCGACTTACCAGGGTGCGCTGTGGCTGATGCGGGTTACAGGGAGGGGGGTCGACTTACCGGGGTGTGCTGTGGCTGATGCGGGTTACAGGGAAGGGGCCGACTTACCGGGGAGCGCTGTGGCTGATGCGGTTTACAGGGAGGGGGCCGACTTACTGGGGGAGCGCTGTGGCTGATGCGGTTTACAGGGTGGGGGTTGATGGTGGTTACAGGCGGTGCTTATGATGTTAAAGGGGGTGCTTATTGGGGGTTACAGTGGGAGCTGATGGGGCTTATGTAAGTTACAGAGGTGGCTAATGGGGGTTAACAGGAGGTGCAGGGTTACAGTGGAAGCTGGTGGGGCTTATGTAGGGGGGCTTATGGGGGTTACAGGGGGTGCTGACGTTAAAATCGCGATTAAATCGCAATTCATTTTCCCCCCCATATCGCCCAGCCCTACTACCTACTAATAACATTAGGGATATTGTGCACCAATCATTTTAAATAATTACATGTTTTTTATGGTTTTAAAATATAGATAATCCCTTTATTACCCATTCCCCAGTTTTGTATAACCAACAGTTCTATTAATACACTTTTTTTTACCTCTGTGATTACCTTGTATCTAAGCCTCTGCAGACTGCTCCCTTTCAATTCCTTTGACAGACTTGAATTTTAACCAATTAATGATGACTCATAAATAACTTCACAGGAGTAAGCACACTTGTATCAATATGACACACCTGAACTAGCACTGTCTAGCTGTGAAAACTGTCAAAATGCACCAAGAGGCTTTCTTCAAGGGCATAGAAATTAGCATATGAGCCTACCTAGGTTTAGCTTTCAACAAAGAAAAAAAAGCACATTTAATGATAAAAGTAAACTGGAAATTTGTTTAAAATTGCATGCCCTATCTTAAGTATGAAAGTTTAATTTGGTCTATATTGTCCCTTTAAGCACTAAATTTTATGTATTACTAAAATATTTTTTTATTGCTGCTGCTTCAAAATGTTTTTTTTTATGAACAAATTCAATCATTCACTTGTGTGTTCATCAATAACAATTTAAACGTCCACTCCATATGGATATTGTGCGCCAATAATTTTAAATAATTATTGTCACTACTGATGATATGGCTATTCTCCACTGCTCTAAAATATTTATTACTACTGCATATATTTTCATTCTAATTCATGAAATGACACAAACAAACCTACCTCACAACAGGAACAAGACTTATATAGCGCACATTTTCTTTATGGTATGGATCGTTATTCCTCCATATTAGTGGGATAGTGACATTTAGCAACATGGCTCCAGTTATTACATTTTCTTTATGTCCACCTGCGGAACCATTTGTATTTGCAAAAACGTTACTGGTTGACAAACTTGACAATTCCAAGCCTTATCAAGGTGTTTTGGTTTTTAGTTTTTTCAATGAAGGGTAGTAAAGCCTTACAGTAATTTAAAATTGCTTTTTTTAATTTCAAATGACAAAAAAACTTGAATATGTATGCTCACACTACTACAGATAAAGAATTTGACATTTTTTTTCTTCTGTCACAATTAGGCCTCTAGCAAAAAAATAAATAAAAAGATTTAACTTTCAGTTCTATTATGCTACATACAGACACATACCATCTGCCAAGCAGACATGATCTGTTTTCAGACATATTATCTCATTACACTTCAGAAGACTAATGTTGCCGTTTAAATCTCATCACTTCAGCCAATTTATAAACATTAAACTTTGGCATGGATTCAGGCTTCACAGATACCTGGCCCTGAAAACTGTAAAAGGTAAAGAATGATATGATTTCAGTGAATAGTTAGCAAACTAAAAGGAAACACTTAAAGGGACATTAAACCCAAACATTTTCTTTAATGATTCAGACAGAGAATACAATTTTAAACAACATTCCAATTTACTTCTATTATTTAATTTGCTTCATTCTTTAGATATCCTTTCTTAAAGAAATAGCAATGCACATGGGTGAGCCAATCACATGAGGAAAATATGTGCAGCCACCAATCAGAAGCTACTGAGCCTATCTAGATATGCTTTTCAGGAAGGAATATCAAGAGAATGAAGCAAATTAGATAACAGAAGTAATTTAGAAAGTTGTTTAAAATGGTATTCTCTATCTGAATCATGAGAGAAAAAAATTGGGTTTAATGTCCCTTTAATACACATTGCAATGGTACTGCATAATACTGCGTAAAGATTTTTTTGCAGCAGGTAAAAAAAAAAAAAAATAAATAAAGGTAAAAATTCCAAATATAAAACCGTTTTGAGCAGAGTGGATTTGATTTAAAAAAGGGACTCAAGTCAAAATAAACTTGATTCAGAAAGAGCATTCAGTTTTATTATCATCATCATGTATTTGTAGAGCGCCAACAGATTCCGCAGAGCTATAAACATAGGCGGTATACAAGATAACATTTATAGGGATCAAATGGGTAGAGGGCCCTGCCGAGAGTTGCACAGTTGTAGTCGGCTCTTATGAAGGCGATCTACAAACAGCTGGGCTCATAGGTTTACATTCTAAGAGGTTCAAGGGGAAAGCAATGGAGTTAGGAAAGGTTAGAGTAGGTTGTATGCATCCCTGAATAGTAGAGTCTTTAGAGTGCTTGAAGCTGTGAAGGGGAGAGTCTTGTGGAGCAAGGCAGGGAGTTCCACAAGATGGGAGCCAGTCTGGAGAAGTCCTGTAAATGGGAATGTGAGGAAGTAACAAGAGAGGAGGAGAGTAGGAGATTGTGAGCCAAGCGAAGGGGACGGGAGGGAGAGTATCTGGAGACAAGGTCTGAAATGTAGGGGGGGCAAGAGGGAGCTAGTGGAGGGATTGGCAGAGAGGTGCAGCAGATGAGCAGACATGTAAGGAAGATGAGGCTAAGAGGCATTCATTATGGATTGTAAAGGAGCTAGGCGTCAGCTAGGTAGATTAGAGAGGACGTAGTTACAATAATCGAGGCGGGAAAGTATGAGAGTGTGAATTAAAATCTTAGTTGTGCCTTGTGTAAGGGAATTTCTAATTTTAGAGATGTTTTTAAGCTGGAAGCAGCAGGCTTTAGCCAAGGACTGAATGTGAGGAGTGAAAAAGGTCTGAGTCAAGTGTGACCCCAAGACATCAGGCATGCAGGGTATGGGTAATGATGGAATTATCAAGAGTTATAGAAAATTGGGGTGTGGAGATTTTGGAAGAAGGGGAAATAATAAGGAGTTCAGTTTTGGAGAGATTTAGCTTAAGGTAGTGAGGACATCCAAGATGAGATATGAGTAAGAAAGTTTTCCAATTTCCTTCCATTATCAAATTTTGAAGTCTTTTTATGTGCACACTTTCTGGGGAACAAGCTCAGAGTATACGTATACTAGTCTGTGATTGGCTGATGTCTGTCACATGATACAGGGAAGCAGAAAACTTGAGAAAAAATACATTTGCCAGAAAATAAAAAAAACTATTGCTTATTTGAAATTCAGGAGTATGTGTTATTGCCTTGTCTTTTTATTATGCAATTCTACTGTATTTAGTGGTCCTTTAAAAGCCCTAGTCGGTAAGACAATTTGAATCAGGGGTTTCCAGATAAAGGTATCAATTATTTGTTTTTAAATAATACATTTTTCGTTTATTTTTCATGTTATATCAGAAAATTACTGATTTAGTTATATACCATTAGAAAGAAATAATTATTAAATTATTGGGAGGTGAACTGTCCAGTTTAATCATTCATATTTTACCCATTTGTTAAGCTGTACTTTATTGGAAGGAGAAAAATAATTCCTTAATAACAATTTAAATAGTTATATTTAACTAAAACAATAACATTATAGTTTTCACTTTCATCCTATTATATAAAGGGCCAAGTGTGTTTGTCCGACGCTGTCATGCGCAGTAGAGACACAAACACACCTGGCCTTACCTGTCATGCTGTTGCGGCGAAAGTGGGCATGACCGGGTGGGAGCGAGGGCATGGCCGGGCAGGAGCGAAATAGAAAGAGAGGGGGAGAGACAGAAAGAGATAGGAAAGAGGTAATGAAAGGGGGAAGAGCAGAAGAGGGGAAAGTGCAGAAGAGAGAGGGGGGAGAGAGAGTAAAATAGAGGGGAAAGAGCAATAGAGAGGGGGAGAGAGAGCGCAAGAGAGAGGGGGGAGAGAGAGCGCAAGAGAGAGGGGGGAGAGAGAGCGCAAGAGAGAGGGGGGAGAGAGAGCGCAAGAGAGAGGGGGGAGAGAGAGCGCAAGAGAGAGGGGGGGAGAGAGAGCGCAAGAGAGAGGGGGGGAGAGAGAGCGCAAGAGAGAGGGGGGGAGAGAGAGCGCAAGAGAGAGGGGGGAGAGAGAGCGCAAGAGAGAGGGGGGAGAGAGAGCGCAAGAGAGAGGGGGGAGAGAGAGCGCAAGAGAGAGGGGGGAGAGAGAGCGCAAGAGAGAGGGGGGAGAGAGAGCGCAAGAGAGAGGGGGGAGAGAGAGCGCAAGAGAGAGGGGGGAGAGAGAGCGCAAGAGAGAGGGGGGAGAGAGAGCGCAAGAGAGAGGGGGGAGAGAGAGCGCAAGAGAGAGGGGGGAGAGAGAGCGCAAGAGAGAGGGGGGGGAGAGAGCGCAAGAGAGAGGGGGGGAGAGAGCGCAAGAGAGAGGGGGGAGAGAGCGCAAGAGAGAGGGGGGAGAGAGCGCAAGAGAGAGGGGGGGAGAGAGCGCAAGAGAGAGGGGGGAGAGAGCGCAAGAGAGAGGGGGGAGAGAGCGCAAGAGAGAGGGGGGAGAGAGCGCAAGAGAGAGGGGGGAGAGAGCGCAAGAGAGAGGGGAGAGAGCGCAATAGAGAGGGGAGAGAGAGCGCAATAGAGAGGGGAGAGAGAGCAATAGAGAGGGGGAGAGAGCGCAATAGAGAGGGGGAGAGAGCGCAATAGAGAGGGGGAGAGAGCGCAATAGAGAGGGGGAGAGAGCAAGAGAGAGGGGGAGAGAGAGGGGGAGAGAGAGCAAGAGAGAGGGGGGAGAGAGAACAAGAGAGAGGGGGGAGAGAGAGCAATAGAGAGGGGGGAGAGAGAGCAATAGAGAGGGGGAGACAGAGCAATAGAGAGGGGGAGACAGAGCAATAGAGAGGGGGAGACAGAGCAATAGAGAGGGGGAGACAGAGCAATAGAGAGGGGGAGACAGAGCAATAGAGAGGGGGAGACAGAGCAATAGAGAGGGGGAGACAGAGCAATAGAGAGAGGGAGACAGAGCAATAGAGAGGGGGAGACAGAGCAATAGAGAGGGGGAGACAGAGCAATAGAGAGGGGGAGACAGAGCAATAGAGAGGGGGAGACAGAGCAATAGAGAGGGGGAGACAGAGCAATAGAGAGGGGGAGACAGAGCAATAGAGAGGGGGAGACAGAGCAATAGAGAGGGGGAGACAGAGCAATAGAGAGGGGGAGACAGAGCAATAGAGAGGGGGAGACAGAGCAATAGAGAGGGGGAGACAGAGCAATAGAGAGGGGGAGACAGAGCAATAGAGAGGGGGAGACAGAGCAATAGAGAGGGGGAGACAGAGCAATAGAGAGGGGGAGACAGAGCAATAGAGAGGGGGAGACAGAGCAATAGAGAGGGGGAGACAGAGCAATAGAGAGGGGGAGACAGAGCAATAGAGAGGGGGAGACAGAGCAATAGAGAGGGGGAGACAGAGCAATAGAGAGGGGGAGACAGAGCAATAGAGAGGGGGAGACAGAGCAATAGAGAGGGGGAGACAGAGCAATAGAGAGGGGGAGACAGAGCAATAGAGAGGGGGAGACAGAGCAATAGAGAGGGGGAGACAGAGCAATAGAGAGGGGGAGACAGAGCAATAGAGAGGGGGAGACAGAGCAATAGAGAGGGGGAGACAGAGCAATAGAGAGGGGGAGACAGAGCTTTAGGACTAGTTTTTAATAATTGCCCTTACTCCTCACACTTAGTTCCATGTGCAGATCTATTCCACTCCAAACAATCTTCTATTGTTTTAGCTTCTTAAAAGTTAGTAAGGGGTTGAATCCGTGTATTTAGAAGGAACAATAGAATTGAAAACGGACAGTAAAGTCAAAATGACTTTGCAATGTACTTATATCCAATTGGCTTCATTCTCTTGGTATCCTTTGTTTTAAAGCATACCAAGATATGCTTAGGGGCAGCAATTCACTACTGGAAGCTAGCTGCTGATGGTTGCACATATATGCCTCTTATTATTGGCATACCCAATGTGTTCAGCTAGCTCCCAGAAGAAAAATTTGACCTACTTGTTTCAAATTGTATGCTCTGGGTTTATGTCCCTTTAAGGTCTATTTCACAACTGTGTATGTTTATTTTATAACATTGTTGCTGTGAAGAAGAGGCGTGCTATTTCTGCAGACAGAAATTCAGTTTTGAGAACTACAATACCAAGACTATTTGATAATATCTTATAGATAGATAGAATAAAACATCCAGAATAATCTCACAGATACCTCTGGAAAAGCATGGCAGTAAATGGATTAAAGGGATACTAAACCCAAATTTTTTATTTAATTATTCAGGTAGAGCAGGCAATTTAAAGCAACTTTCTAAGAGAACGAAGAAAAATTGATAATAGGAGTAAATTAGAAAGTTGCTTAAAATTGCATGCTCTATCGGAATCATGAAAGAAAAAAATTGGGTTTAGTATCCCTTTAATAGAATTTAATAAATAAAAAAAATACACACAAATATTACAGCAATGAATATACAACCTCATGCAACATAATGAAAAACAAATCTTTATTTCCAGATGATAAAACTTTGAATTACAATGTATCTAATATTTAAAAAAAAAAAAAAAAAAAGTGTTAGAGCACTTTATTTAAAAAAAACAAATCCCGTCTAAATTGAAAAACAACCGATTTAAATAAAATAAAAAAATTAAAATCTGACTTTCCAAAATATCAGCACAAACATTTGCCACACATCATAGTAGGATGTATTAAATATAAGCTACCCATTTCCAATCAACTTTTTTACTCAACTTTCACTTTCCTTCCAACCATGAAGTTTTAGTATTTTATCATTTGTAGAGAGGTGTCAGGGACAGGGTCGTACCACTATACAACCTCTACAAGTGAGACTATAAGGGAAACAAACTTTGTGTAGTATCCACAATCTCTGCAGGGATAGTATCCTCTGCCTCGACAACTTCAGGAAGCAAAAAGCAACACCCAGCACCAGTGTCCTGAAGTCTTGTGGTCACATGGTCTCTCACCGTGACACACTGCAGATTACGTACTTCATTCCCACCACAGGCTGCACTTTGAGGTTGCTCCTTGGTGTGGCAGGCAACACTGGTGCCCAAACCGGTTGCACCAAATGCATGGGTGAGTATCCACCTTGCCCAATGCAACTTCTGCCCCCTTGACGGCAGATGTTTTAGGGAAAGTTACTGACACGTTCATCCCTCCTAGTTAGGTAATACAGCTTGCACAGTTGCACACATGGCTACAGGTGCTTCACTGTTAGTGTAGTCTGCAGCCTCTCAATCCATTGTCTGGCCTCAGTACTGCATGTCTGGCAAAACCTATTCAATAGATCTCTGTATCGGAGAGGTGAACTAGTTCTGGTGAACCACAAAGCGTCCAGCTAATGTCTCCGTTGGGCCCCCCTCTTTGCTGCTTCTCTCTCAGCTGCCCTCTAAGCTGCTTTGCACTTTAGGATTAACCCCTTAATGACAACTGACGTACCAGGTACGTCATGCATTAACTAACAGTTAATGACAATAGACGTACCTGGTACGTCAGTTGTCTAAGAGAGTGCTGGAAGCGATCGCAATCGCTTCCAGCAGCTCTCAGGGTATTACAGTGATGCCTCCATATGGAGGCATCCTGCAATACCTTTTCAGAAGACTCCGATGCAGAGAGAGCCACTCTGTGGCCCTCTCTGCACCGGTAGCGATGGTGCCGGTTCGTTGGTGGGTGGGAGCATATCAGGGAGGCGGGTGGGCGGCCCATCGCTACCCGGCATCCGGTTCCTGTAAGTGCTATGTGCACGCCGGGTGCCGGGAGCGTGCGGGGGCGCGCGTGCGCGCCCGATTACATGGCCACTGACACCAATGAGAAAGGAAGAGGGGGGAAAAATTAATGAAAAAACATAATTTATGTAAGAACTTACCTGATAAATTCATTTCTTTCATATTAACAAGAGTCCATGAGCTAGTGACGTATGGGATATACATTCCTACCAGGAGGGGCAAAGTTTCCCAAACCTTAAAATGCCTATAAATACACCCCTCACCACACCCACAAATCAGTTTAACGAATAGCCAAGAAGTGGGGTGATAAGAAAAAAGTGCGAAGCATATAAAATAAGGAATTGGAATAATTGTGCTTTATACAAAAAAATCATAACCACCACAAAAAAGGGTGGGCCTCATGGACTCTTGTTAATATGAAAGAAATGAATTTATCAGGTAAGTTCTTACATAAATTATGTTTTCTTTCATGTAATTAACAAGAGTCCATGAGCTAGTGACGTATGGGATAATGAATACCCAAGATGTGGATCTTTCCACACAAGAGTCACTAGAGAGGGAGGGATAAAATAAAGACAGCCAATTCCTGCTGAAAATAATCCACACCCAAAATAAAGTTTAATGAAAAACATAAGCAGAAGATTCAAACCGAAACCACTGCCTGAAGTACCTTTCTACCAAAAACTGCTTCAGAAGAAGAAAATACATCAAAATGGTAGAATTTAGTAAAAGTATGCAAAGAGGACCAAGTCGCTGCTTTGCAAATCTGATCAACTGAAGCTTCATTCCTAAACGCCCAGGAAGTAGAAACTGACCTAGTAGAATGAGCTGTAATCCTTTGAGGCGGAGTTTTACCCGACTCAACATAGGCAAGATGAATTAAAGATTTCAACCAGGATGCCAAAGAAATGGCAGAAGCTTTCTGGCCTTTTCTAGAACCAGAAAAGATGACAAATAGACTAGAAGTCTTTCGGAAAGATTTAGTAGCTTCAACATAATATTTCAAAGCTCTAACAACATCCAAAGAATGTAACGATTTCTCCTTAGAATTCTTAGGATTAGGACATAATGAAGGAACCACGATTTCTCTACTAATGTTGTTGGAATTCACAACCTTAGGTAAAAATTCAAAAGAAGTTCGCAACACCGCCTTATCCTGATGAAAAATCAGAAAAGGAGACTCACAAGAAAGAGCAGATAATTCAGAAACTCTTCTGGCAGAAGAGATGGCCAAAAGGAACAAAACTTTCCAAGAAAGCAATTTAATGTCCAATGAATGCATAGGTTCAAACGGAGGAGCTTGAAGAGCTCCCAGAACCAAATTCAAACTCCATGGAGGAGAAATTGACTTAATGACAGGTTTTATACGAACCAAAGCTTGTACAAAACAATGAATATCAGGAAGAATAGCAATCTTTCTGTGAAAAAGAACAGAAAGAGCAGAGATTTGTCCTTTCAAGGAACTTGCGGACAAACCCTTATCTAAACCATCCTGAAGAAATTGTAATATTCTCGGAATTCTAAAAGAATACCAAGAAAAATGATGAGTAAGACACCAAGAAATATAAGTCTTCCAGACTCTATAATATATCTCTCTAGATACAGATTTACGAGCCTGTAACATAGTATCAATCACAGAGTCAGAGAAACCTCTTTGACTAAGAATCAAGCGTTCAATCTCCATACCTTTAAGTTTAAGGATTTCAGATCCGGATGGAAAAAAGGACCTTGCGACAGAAGGTCTGGTCTTAACGGAAGAGTCCATGGTTGGCAAGATGCCATCCGGACAAGATCCGCATACCAAAACCTGTGAGGCCATGCCGGAGCTATTAGCAGAACAAACGAGCATTCCCTCAGAATCTTGGAGATTACTCTTGGAATAAGAACTAGAGGCGGAAAGATATAGGCAGGATGATACTTCCAAGGAAGTGATAATGCATCCACTGCCTCCGCCTGAGGATCCCGGGATCTGGACAGATACCTGGGAAGTTTCTTGTTTAGATGAGAGGCCATCAGATCTATCTCTGGAAGTCCCCACATTTGAACAATCTGAAGAAATACCTCTAGGTGAAGAGACCATTCGCCCGGATGCAACGTTTGGCGACTGAGATAATCCGCTTCCCAATTGTCTACACCTGGGATATGAACCGCAGAGATTAGACAGGAGCTGGATTCCGCCCAAACCAGAATTCGAGATACTTCTTTCATAGCCAGAGGACTGTGAGTCCCTCCTTGATGATTGATGTATGCCACAGTTGTGACATTGTCTGTCTGAAAACAAATGAACGATTCTCTCTTCAGAAGAGGCCAAAACTGAAGAGCTCTGAAAATTGCACGGAGTTCCAAAATATTGATCGGTAATCTCACCTCCTGAGATTCCCAAACTCCCTGTGCCGTCAGAGATCCCCACACAGCTCCCCAACCTGTAAGACTTGCATCTGTTGAAATTACAGTCCAGGTCGGAAGAACAAAAGAAGCCCCCTGAATTAAACGATGGTGATCTGTCCACCACGTTAGAGAGTGTCGAACAATCGGTTTTAAAGATATTAATTGAGATATCTTCGTGTAATCCCTGCACCATTGGTTCAGCATACAGAGCTGAAGAGGTCGCATGTGAAAACGAGCAAAGGGGATCGCGTCCGATGCAGCAGTCATAAGACCTAGAATTTCCATGCATAAGGCTACCGAAGGGAATGATTGTGACTGAAGGTTTCGACAAGCTGTAATCAATTTTAGACGTCTCTTGTCTGTTAAAGACAGAGTCATGGACACTGAATCTATCTGGAAACCCAGAAAGGTTACCCTTGTTTGAGGAATCAAAGAACTTTTTGGTAAATTGATCCTCCAACCATGATCTTGAAGAAACAACACAAGTCGATTCGTATGAGACTCTGCTAAATGTAAAGACTGAGCAAGTACCAAGATATCGTCCAAATAAGGAAATACCACAATACCCTGTTCTCTGATTACAGACAGAAGGGCACCGAGAATCTTTGTGAAAATTCTTGGAGCTGTAGCAAGGCCAAATGGTAGAGCCACAAATTGGTAATGCTTGTCTAGAAAAGAGAATCTCAGGAACTGAAAATGATCTGGATGAATCGGAATATGCAGATATGCATCCTGTAAATCTATTGTGGACATATAATTCCCTTGCTGAACAAAAGGCAATATAGTCCTTACAGTTACCATCTTGAACTTAATTTTAGATCCACAACTGGTCTGAAGGAATTCTCCTTCTTTGGTACAATGAAGAGATTTGAATAAAACCCCATCCCCTGTTCCGGAACTGGAACTGGCATAATTACTCCAGCCAACTCTAGATCTGAAACACAATTCAGAAATGCTTGAGCTTTCACTGGATTTACTGGGACACGGGAAAGAAAAAATCTCTTTGCAGGAGGTCTCATCTTGAAACCAATTCTGTACCCTTCTGAAACAATGCTCTGAATCCAAAGATTGTGAACAGAATTGATCCAAATTTCTTTGAAAAAACGTAACCTGCCCCCTACCAGCTGAACTGGAATGAGGGCCGTACCTTCATGTGAACTTAGAAGCAGGCTTTGCCTTTCTAGCAGGCTTGGATTTATTCCAGACTGGAGATGGTTTCCAAACTGAAACTGCTCCTGAGGACGAAGGATCAGGCTTTTGTTCTTTGTTGAAACGAAAGGAACGAAAACGATTGTTAGCCCTGTTTTTACCTTTAGATTTTTTATCCTGTGGTAAAAAAGTTCCTTTCCCACCAGTAACAGTTGAAATAATAGAATCCAACTGAGAACCAAATAATTTGTTTCCCTGGAAAGAAATGGAAAGTAGAGTTGATTTAGAAGCCATATCAGCATTCCAAGTCTTAAGCCATAAAGCTCTTCTGGCTAAGATAGCTAGAGACATAAACCTAACATCAACTCTAATAATATCAAAAATGGCATCACAGATAAAATTATTAGCATGCTGAAGAAGAATAATAATATCATGAGAATCACGATTTGCTACTTGTTGCGCTAGGGTTTCCAACCAAAAAGTTGAAGCTGCAGCAACATCAGCCAATGATATAGCAGGTCTAAGAAGATTACCTGAACACAGATAAGCTTTTCTTAGAAAGGATTCAATTTTTCTATCTAAAGGATCCTTAAACGAGGTACCATCTGACGTAGGAATGGTAGTACGTTTAGCAAGGGTAGAAATAGCCCCATCAACTTTAGGGATTTTGTCCCAAAATTCTAACCTGTCAGGCGGAACAGGATATAATTGCTTAAAACGTTTAGAAGGAGTAAATGAATTACCCAATTTATCCCATTCTTTGGAAATCACTGCAGAAATAGCATTAGGAACAGGAAAAACTTCTGGAATAACCGCAGGAGCTTTAAAAACCTTATCCAAACGTATAGAATTAGTATCAAGAGGACTAGAATCCTCTATTTCTAAAGCAAATAGTACTTCTTTAAGTAAAGAGCGAATAAATTCCATCTTAAATAAATATGAAGATTTATCAGCATCAATCTCTGAGATAGAATCCTCTGAATCAGAAGAGTCCAAAGAATCAGAATGATGGTGTTCATTTAAAAATTCATCTGTAGAGAGAGAAGATTTAAAAGACTTTTTACGTTTACTAGAAGGAGAAATAACAGACAAAGCCTTCTTTATGGATTCAGAAACAAAATCTCTTATGTTATCAGGAACATTCTGCACCTTAGATGTTGAGGGAACTGCAACAGGCAATGGTACATTACTAAAGGAAATATTATCTGCTTTAACAAGTTTGTCATGACAATTATTACAAACAACAGCTGGAGGAATAGCTACCAAAAATTTACAGCAGATACACTTAGCTTTGGTAGATCCAGCAGGCAGTGATTTTCCTGTAGTATCTTCTGGCTCAGATGCAACGTGAGACATCTTGCAATATGTAAGAGAAAAAACAACATATAAAGCAAAATAGATCAAATTCCTTATAAGACAGTTTCAGGAATGGGAAAGAATGCCAAATATCAAGCTTCTAGCAACCAGAAGCAAATGAAAAATGAGACTGAAATAATGTGGAGACAAAAGCGACGCCCATATTTTTTAGCGCCAAATAAGACGCCCACATTATTTGGCGCCTAAATGCTTTTGGCGCCAAAAATGACGCCACATCCGGAACGCCGACATTTTTGGCGCAAAATAACGTCAAAAAAATGACGTAATTTCCGGCGACACGTATGACGCCGGAAACGGAAAAGAATTTTTGCGCCAAAAAAGTCCGCGCCAAGAATGACGCAATAAAATGAAGCATTTTCAGCCCCCGCGAGCCTAACAGCCCACAGGGAAAAAAGTCAAATTTTTGAGGTAAGAAAAATATGATAATTCAATGCATAATCCCAAATATGAAACTGACTGTCTGAAAATAAGGAAAGTTGAACATTCTGAGTCAAGGCAAATAAATGTTTGAATACATATATTTAGAACTTTATAAATAAAGTGCCCAACCATAGCTTAGAGTGTCACAAAAAATAAGACTTACTTACCCCAGGACACTCATCTACATGTTTGTAGAAAGCCAAACCAGTACTGAAACGAGAATCAGTAGAGGTAATGGTAAATATAAGAGTATATCGTCGATCTGAAAAGGGAGGTAAGAGATGAATCTCTACGACCGATAACAGAGAACCTTATGAAATAGACCCCGTAGAAGGAGATCACTGCATTCAATAGGCAATACTCTCTTCACATCCCTCTGACATTCACTGCACGCTGAGAGGAAAACCGGGCTCCAACTTGCTGCGGAGCGCATATCAACGTAGAATCTAGCACAAACTTACTTCACCACCTCCCTTGGAGGCAAAGTTTGTAAAAACTGATTTGTGGGTGTGGTGAGGGGTGTATTTATAGGCATTTTAAGGTTTGGGAAACTTTGCCCCTCCTGGTAGGAATGTATATCCCATACGTCACTAGCTCATGGACTCTTGTTAATTACATGAAAGAAATAAATAAATATATAAGGATCTGGGAGGGGGAGGGGGTTGGGGTATTGTGGGGGGCTGCTACACTACAGAAAACATTAAAAATGGCAAAAAAATTGCAAAAAAAACACTTGTTTTTGGGGCAAATTGGGTACTGGCAGACAGCTGCCAGTACCCAAGATGGCGGCAATTAGGTAGGGGAGAGGGTTAGAGAGCTGGGGGGGGATCATGGAGGTTGGGGCTAAGGCAGGGGTCCATCACAGCTAAAACATTTTAATTTTTTTTATTAAAAAAAAGAAAAACTCCTTTTATTTAGTACTGGCAGACTTTCTGCCAGTACTTAAGATGGCGGGGACAATTGTGGGGTGGGGGAGGGAAGAGAACTGTTTGGGAGGGATCAGGGGGTGGGATGTGTCAGGTGGGAGGCTGATCTCTACCCTAAAGCTAAAATTAACCCTGCAAGCTCCCTACAACCTACCTAATTAACCCCTTCACTGCTGGGCATAATTTACGTGTGGTGCGCAGCAGCATTTAGTGGCCTTCTAATTACCAAAAAGCAATGCCAAAGCCATATAAGTCTGCTATTTCTGAACAAAGGGGATCCCAAAGAAGCATTTACAACCATTTGTGCCTTAATTGCACAAGCTGTTTGTAAATAATTTCAGTGGGAAACCTAAAGTTTGTGACAAAATTTGTGAAAAAGTGAACTTTTTTTTTTATTTGATGACATTTGGCGGTGAAATGGTGGCATGAAATATACCAAAATGGGCCTAGATCAATACTTTGGGTTGTCTTCTAAAAAAAAAATATATACATGTCAAGGGATATTCAGGTATTCCTGACAGATATCAGGGTTCCAATGTAACTAGCGCTAATTTTGAAAAAAAGTGGTTTGGAAATAGCAAAGTGCTACTTGTATTTATGGCCCTATAACTTGCAAAAAAAGTAAAGAACATGTAAACATTGGGTATTTCTAAACTCAGGACAAAATTTAGAAACTATTTAGCATAGGTGTTTTTTGGTGATTGTAGATGTGTAACAGATTTTGGGGGTCAAAGTTAGAAAAAGTGTGTTTTTTTCAATTTTTTCCTCATATTTTATATTTTTTTTTATAGGAAATAATAAGATATGATGAAAATAATGGTATCCTTAGAAAGTCCATTTAATGGCGAGAAAAACGGTATATAATATGTGTGGGTACAGTAAATGAGTAAGAGGGAAATTACAGCTAAACACAAACACCGCAGAAATGTAAAAATAGCCATTGTCATTAAGGGTAAGAATTTGAAAAATGGTCCGGTCATTAAGGGGTTAAAGGGACATTCAAGCCAAAATTGGAATCCACATTGATGCATTTCAGTTTTGAATAGAAGCATTTTTGTAATATAAATGAATTAGCAAAAATGCTTCTAATAAAAGCTATAGCTGTTTCAAAAGTGTATTTAAGTATGCATCGTGCACCAGCATTTTAAGCACAGCACTTGCTCAGAAAGCCATCTGGTAATGACTCAATTTGTGAATTGCTGACATAGTACAAGCCCCATGGCCTCTGAGCAGCTGCAGTATTTAAAATGCTGGTGTTCTGAAAATATCTAGCTATCCTTCATATGCACGTGCAGAGAAAAATGTTAACAAAAAAGTGATAACTTTTACTAGAAGCATTTTCGCTAATACAATTAATCTATGTGCATTTAAATTTTTACTGGAATGTCCCTTTAAAGGGACAGTATACACTCATTTTCATATAACTGCATGTAATAGACACTACTATAAAGAATAAGATGCACAGCTACTGATATAAAAATCCAGTATAAAATTGTTTAAAAACTTACTTAGAAGCTGTCAGTTTGGCTCTGTTGAAAAGGTAGCTGGAAAGCCCACTGCAAGTGGCAAATAAGATACTCTCCCCCTTCTTTTGCATATGAAAAGACCCTTTACACAAACAGGAGCAACCTGGAGAAGGTAGCTGACAGTATTCACATAAAACTTTGGGGCTTGGTTAGGAGTCTGAAAATCAGAGCAATGTTATTTAAAAATAAGCAAAACTATACATTTATTTAAAAACAAAACTTTATGGGCTATATAAATAGATCATCTACAAAACATTTATGCAAAGAAAAAATTAGTGTATAATGTCCCTTTAATTTCAGCTTTACTTCGTATCTGTATCTCCCAGATACCAGAGTTCCATTTGTTTCCCACACTCCATGGCACTTGCAGGGTTAACAGCACCAAGTAACAGTCATTGGAATACAGGTCTCAAGTAACCCCTTCTGTGCCTATTTATTGCTCTACTGTAAGGCCTGGATCAGCTGCTTTTTGTTTTGCCAAAAGTTAGAATTTCTCTCTCCAGGGCCTTCTACGGCTATTTTATATAGGCTTCCATAATGAGAGTAGATAGAGACAAAAAACCAAGAGGGGAGGGTAATAACTGTTTTACAATACATGTTTTGTTTTGTTTTTAAACTAAGGAACTGAGATCTGACTTTTAAAAATTGAAAATGCAAAAAAAAAAAAAATCAATGCAATTTCTTTTAGTGCTACGATTATTTTATTAGACCATTCAAACAGCGCTAAAAAGCTTTAAATATCCCACCACTATGCCTCCAGTCTGTCGGGCAAAGGAATGAGGGGATAATTAATCCAAAACACTTAAACCAGTGTACGGTCTAGAGTTAAAGGGCCATTATATACTCATTTTTTCTTTGCATAAATGTTTTGTAGATGATCTATTTATAAAGCCCATAAAGTTTGTTTTGTTTTTTCAGACTCCTAACCAAGCCCCAAAGTTTTATTTGAATACCGTCAGCTACCTACTCCAGCTTGCTCCTGTTTGTGTAAAGGGTCTTTTCATATGCAAAAGAAGGGGGAGGGGGGGGAGTGTCTTATTTCCCACTTGCAGTGGGCTTTCCAACTACCTTTTCAACAGAGCTAAACTGAAAGCTTCCAAGTACGTTTTTAAACCATTTTATACTGGATTTTTATATCGGTATCTGTGCATCTTATTCTTTATAGTAGTGTCTATTACATGCAGTTATATGAAAATGAGTGTATACTGTCCCTTAAACTAAACCTGCCCCCTGCAGTCAATTTACTACAGGCATGGCTAAATATCCACCTCTGCCACCAGCTTGCCAAAGACAAAGCTACTTGCCAAGCTGTGACAACAGGGAGTGTGGGCATGAAGGGGTTAACCTCACAGGGTCTTCATTTGCCTTATGGCAAATCCCTACCAGGGCATTAGAGCTAACCCACATTAACCCCTAAAATCCTGCCTACACATCCCCCAAACCTGAACATTCGCTGCCACCAGCCAAAAATTATTATTCAGGGTTTTTTGGGCTACCCCTAATTACAGTTACATTTAAACTTAAAGAAAAGCAAATACATATAACACTTTGCTAACATTATTCCTAAATTTAAAGGGACATTTATGCAAAGAAAAATCTAGTGTACAATGTTTTGTAGATGATCCAATTATATAGCCCATCTGGGTGTATTTTGGTAAAAAAAACATAATTTATGCTTACCTGATAAATTCCTTTCTTCTGTAGTGTGATCAGTCCACGGGTCATCATTACTTGTGGGATATTAACTGCTCCCCTACAGGAAGTGCAAGAAGATTCACCCAGCAGAGTTGCTATATAGCTCCTCCCCTCTACGTCACCTCCAGTCATTCGACCAAGGACCAACGAGAAAGGAGAAGCCAAGGGTGTAGTGGTGACTGGAGTATAATTTAAAAAATATTTACCTGCCTTAAAAAAACAGGGCGGGCCGTGGACTGATCACACTACAGAAGAAAGGAATTTATCAGGTAAGCATAAATTATGTTTTCTTCTGTTAAGTGTGATCAGTCCACGGGTCATCATTACTTGTGGGATACCAATACCAAAGCAAAAGTACACGGATGACGGGAGGGATAGGCAGGCTCTTTATACAGAAGGAACCACTGCCTGAAGAACCTTTCTCCCAAAAATAGCCTCCGAGGAAGCAAAAGTGTCAAATTTGTAAAATTTGGAAAAAGTATGAAGCGAAGACCAAGTTGCAGCCTTGCAAATCTGTTCAACAGAGGCCTCATTCTTAAAGGCCCAAGTGGAAGCCACAGCTCTAGTGGAATGAGCTGTAATTCTTTCAGGAGGCTGCTGTCCAGCAGTCTCATAAGCTAAACGAATTATGCTACGAAGCCAAAAAGAGAGAGAGGTAGCAGAAGCTTTTTGACCTCTCCTCTGACCAGAGTAAACGACAAACAGGGAAGACGTTTGTCGAAAATCTTTAGTTGCCTGTAAATAAAATTTAAGGGCACGAACTACATCCAGATTGTGCAAAAGACGTTCCTTCCTCGAAGAAGGATTTGGGCACAAGGATGGAACAACAATCTCCTGATTGATATTCCTGTTAGTGACTACCTTAGGTAAGAACCCAGGTTTAGTACGCAGAACTACCTTATCCGAGTGAAAAATCAAATAAGGAGAATCACAATGTAAGGCTGATAACTCAGAGACTCTTCGAGCCGAGGAAATAGCCATTAAAAATAGAACTTTCCAAGATAACAACTTTATATCAATGGAATGAAGGGGTTCAAACGGAACACCCTGTAAAACGTTAAGAACAAGGTTTAAACTCCATGGTGGAGCCACAGCTTTAAACACAGCTTTAATCCTGGCCAAAGCCTGACAAAAAGCCTGAACGTCTGGAACTTCTGACAGACGCTTGTGTAACAGAATGGACAGAGCTGAGATCTGTCCCTTTAAGGAACTAGCGGATAACCCCTTTTCTAAACCTTCTTGTAGAAAAGACAATATCCTAGGAATCCTAACCTTACTCCAAGAGTAACCTTTGGATTCGCACCAATTTAGGTATTTACGCCATATTTTATGGTAAATCTTTCTGGTAACAGGCTTCCTAGCCTGTATTAAGGTATCAATAACTGACTCAGAAAAACCACGCTTTGATAAGATCAAGCGTTCAATTTCCAAGCAGTCCGCTTCAGAGAAGTTAGATTTTGATGTTTGAAAGGACCCTGAATCAGAAGGTCCTGTTTCAGAGGTAACGACCAAGGTGGACAGAATGACATGTCCACCAGATCTGCATACCAAGTCCTGCGTGGCCATGCAGGCGCTATTAGAATCACTGATGCTTTCTCCTGTTTGATTCTGGCAATCAATCGAGGAAGCATCGGGAAAGGTGGAAACACATAAGCCATCCTGAAGGTCCATGGTGCTGTCAAGGCATCTATCAGGACCGCTCCCGGATCCCTGGATCTGGACCCGTAGCGCGGAAGCTTGGCGTTCTGTCGAGACGCCATGAGATCTATCTCTGGTTTGCCCCAACGTCGAAGTATTTGGGCAAAGACCTCTGGATGAAGTTCCCACTCCCCCGGATGAAAAGTCTGACGACTTAAGAAATCCGCCTCCCAGTTCTCCACTCCCGGGATGTGGATTGCAGACAGGTGGCAAGAGTGAGACCCTGCCCAGCGAATTATCTTCGATACTTCCATCATTGCTAGGGAGCTTCTTGTCCCTCCCTGATGGTTGATATAAGCTACAGTCGTGATGTTGTCCGACTGGAACCTGATGAACCCCCGAGTTGTTAACTGGGGCCAAGCCAGAAGAGCATTGAGGACTGCTCTCAATTCCAGAATGTTTATTGGAAGAAAACTCTCCTCCTGATTCCATAGTCCCTGAGCCTTCAGAGAATTCCAGACAGCGCCCCAACCTAGTAGGCTGGCGTCTGTTGTTACAATTGACCAGTCTGGCCTGCTGAATGGCATTCCCCTGGACAGATGTGGCCGATAAAGCCACCATAGAAGAGAATTTCTGGTCTCTTGATTCAGATTTAGAGTGTTGAATGGAATGAAGGACACGGCATGCATTTTGAAGTTTTGTTAACCTGTCCTCTGTCAGGTAAATTTTCATTTCTACAGAATCTATCAGAGTCCCCAGGAAGGGAACTCTTGTGAGTGGAAAGAGAGAACTTTTCTCTTCGTTCACTTTCCATCCATGCGACCTTAGAAATGCCAGTACTATCTCTGTATGAGATTTGGCAGTTTGAAAGCTTGAAGCTTGTATCAGTATGTCGTCTAAGTACGGAGCTACTGAAATTCCTCGCGGTCTTAGTACCGCCAGAAGAGTGCCCAGAACCTTTGTGAAGATTCTTGGAGCCGTAGCCAGTCCGAATGGAAGAGCTACAAACTGGTAATGCCTGTCTAAAAAGGCAAACCTTAGATACCGGTAATGACTTCTGTGAATCGGTATGTGAAGGTAAGCATCCTTTAAATCCACTGTGGTCATGTACTGACCCTCTTGGATCATGGGCAAAAATTGTTCGAATAGTTTCCATCTTGAACGATGGAACTCTTAGGAATTTGTTTAGGATCTTTAAATCCAAGATTGGCCTGAAGGTTCCCTCTTTTTTGGGAACTACAAACAGATTTGAGTAAAACCCTTGTCCTTGTTCCAACCGCGGAACTGGATGGATCACTCCCATTAATAAAAGATCTTGTACGCAGCGTAGAAACGCTTCCTTCTTTGTTAGGTTTGTTGACAACCTTGACAGATGAAATCTCCCTCTTGGGGGAGAGGATTTGAAGTCCAGAAGGTATCCCTGAGATATGATCTCTAACGCCCAGGGATCCTGAACATCTCTTGCCCAAGCCTGGGCGAAGAGGGAAAGTCTGCCCCCCACTAGATCCGGTCCCGGATCGGGGGCCCTCAATTCATGCTGTCTTAGGGGCAGCAGCAGGTTTTCTGGCCTGTTTGCCCCTGTTCCAGGACTGGTTAGGTTTCCAGCCTTGTCTGTAGCGAGCAACAGCTCCTTCCTGTTTTGGTGCAGAGGAAGTTGATGCTGCTCCTGCTTTGTAATTACGAAAGGAACGAAAATTGGACTGTCTAGCCTTGGCTTTGGACTTGTCCTGAGGCAGGGCATGACCTTTACCTCCTGTAATGTCAGCAATAATCTCTTTCAAGCCGGGCCTGAATAAGGTCTGCCCTTTGAAAGGAATATTAAGCAATTTAGATTTAGACGTAACATCAGCTGACCAGGATTTCAGCCACAGAGCTCTGCGTGTCTGAATGGCGAATCCTGAATTTTTAGCCGCAAGTTTAGTTAAATGTACTACGGCATCTGAAATAAATGAATTAGCTAACTTAAGGAATTTAAGTTTGTGTGTGATGTCATCTAGTGAGACTCAAACCAAAATGCTGCTGCAGCCGTGACAGGCGCAATACATGCAAGAGGTTGCAATATAAATCCTTGTTGAACAAACATTTTCTTAAGGTAACCCTCTAATTTTTTATCCATTGGATCTGAAAAAGCACAGCTATCCTCCACTGGGATAGTGGTACGCTTAGCTAAAGTAGAAACTGCTCCCTCCACCTTAGGGACCATTTGCCATAAATCCCGTGTGGCGGCGTCTATTGGAAACATTTTTCTAAATATAGGAGGGGGTGAGAAAGGCACACCGGGTCTATCCCACTCCTTAGTAACAATGTCAGTAAGTCTCTTAGGTATAGGAAAAACGTCAGTACTCGTCGGTACCGCAAAATATTTATCCAACCTACACATTTTTTCTGGGATTGCAACTGTGTTACAATCATTCAGAGCCGCTAATACCTCCCCTAGTAACACACGGAGGTTCTCAAGCTTAAATTTAAAATTTGAAATGTCTGAGTCCAGTTTATTTGGATCAGAACCGTCACCCACAGAATGAAGCTCTCCGTCTTCACGTTCTGCAAACTGTGACGCAGTATCAGACATGGCCCTTGCATTATCAGCGCACTCTGTTCTCACCCCAGAGTGATCACGTTTACCTCTTAGTTCTGGTAGTTTAGCCAAAACTTCAGTCATAACAGTAGCCATATCTTGTAATGTGATTTGTAATGGCCGCCCAGATGTACTCGGCGCTACAATATCACGCACCTCCTGAGCCCAGAGGCAGAACTTTCTTTCACTTTCTGCGATGAGATTTTTTTCGTGAAAAATTTTCTGCAGGTCATTTTTAAATCAAATTTAATTTTAAATTAGGCAGTTACACTAAAGCACCAGTTTAATTGCAACATATTAGTTAAATGGAGAATAAAGCAATATTTAAAGTTTTATAATATAGTGCAGTAGTTGAAAATGTCATTGCAAATTAGCTGCAGACATAGTCTAACATAGAAGTAGTAATTAAAAGGGTGCATTGCTCATACAAACATCTTACATTCAGAAAAAAACAGCTTTGCAGACAGTTAAAGGCTAGGGGATGGGTTTGAAACAATCTCTGAGAGCCAGTCAATCAATGCACTATTTTGCAGCGCTACTGCATATTTCACTGTTCACTTAAAACAGCACTTTGCTCTGGATGAACTTTGATCAGGAAAACAGACAGTGCAGCCAGAGCACAGCTCTGTTTGAAGAGAACAGCCTAATGTGGAGCAGCGCTGAAAAGTTAAAATCGCTAACAGCTCCTGCATGTATCTTGTTCTTTCTGCAGACATGCTGCATTTTCTGCGATGACATCTCACATCACTGTATGTTCTGCCTTGGGGCTCCTGAGCGGGAGATGCAGGTACTGACACGTGAGGCGAGTTAGCCGGCATAACTCTCCCCTCGTTGTTTGGTGAAATATGTTCAATTTGTACAGATTGACTGTTTTTTAAAGTAGCATCAATACATTTAGTACATAAATTTCTATTGGGCTCCACTTTGGCATTAACACATATAGCACAGAGATATTCCTCTGAATCAGACATGTTTAACACACTAGCAAATAAACAGCAACTTGGAAATACTTTACAAAGTAATTTACAAATAATATGAAAACGAACTGTGCCTTTAAGAAGCACAGAAAAATATTATAACAGTTAAAATAATTAAGTTATAGCATCAATCTTTGTCAGAATATACAGTTTTAGCAAAGGATTGTTCCCCTCAGCAAATGATAACTAACCCAGGCAGCAGAAAAAAATACACAAATAAACGTTTTTTTTATCACAGTCAATACAATCAGCACAGCTGTGCTGTAATGATTACTTCCCTCAAAAAAGGCTTTGGAGATCCCTGAACTCTGTAGAGATGAACCGGATCATGCAGGAAGAAAATGAATCTCTGACTGAGTTTTTTCTGATGCATAGTGAAAGCACCAAAATGGCCCCTCCCCCACACACATAACAGTGAGAGGGATCAGTGAACTGCTCTAATTTAAATCAAAACTATTGCCAAGTGGAAAAATAGTGCCCAAAACATTTTTTCACCCAGTACCTCAGAGAAAAAAACGTTTTTACATGCCAGCAAAAAAACGTTTTACCTCAATAATTAATTGTCATTTAAAACCTATTGCAAGTCCCTGCAAATTAGGTTAAGTCTATGTATACAGTCTAAAAACCAGAGAAGTATAAAATATACATACATGACAGCCTGATATCAGCTACATCTACTGCATTCAAGGCTGGGTTTACATTATAACGGTATGGCAGGATTTTCTCATCAATTCCATGTCAGAAAATAATAAACTGCTACATACCTCTTTGCAGATTAATCTGCCTGCTGTCCCCTGATCTGAAGTTTGCCTCTCCTCAGATGGCCGAGAAACAGCAATATGATCTTAACTACTCCGGCTAAAATCATAGAAAAAAACTCAGGTAGATTCTTCTTCAAATTCTACCAGAGAAGGAATAACACACTCCGGTGCTATTATAAAACAACAAACTTTTGATTGAAGATATAAAAACTAAATATATCACCATAGTCCTCTCACACATCCTATCTAGTCGTTGGGTGCAAGAGAATGACTGGAGGTGACGTAGAGGGGAGGAGCTATATAGCAACTCTGCTGGGTGAATCCTCTTGCACTTCCTGTAGGGGAGCAGTTAATATCCCACAAGTAATGATGACCCGTGGACTGATCACACTTAACAGAAGAAATTATGCTTATTTTTAAATAACATTGTGCTGATTTTCAGACTTCTAACCAAGCACCAAAGTTTTAGATGTATACTGATATCTACAGACTTCATATTGCTTCTGTTTGTATAATGGGTATTTTCATATACAGGGGAAGGGGTGTCTGCTCTCAGCCCCTTTCACTGGGTGTCCCAGCCTGACCTTATCAAAGTGCTAATATTGGGAGCTTCTAAGTTTTTAAAAGGTTTTATATTGGATTTTTTATATGCAGTATCTGTGCATATTAGTCTTTACTAAGCGATAAGCCTGCCCAGAGGGCAGTCCATGTTTAAAAAATACAAACCCCCAAGCTAATGTTTCAAAGAATAAAAAAAAGCTAAATAACAGAAAAAAAATAAACAAAGCTATCCAAAATAAAAATTTAAACCTTAACTAATACCCCTATAAATATAAACCGCCCAAAAATAAAAACACCCCCTAATCTATGACTTAAACTACCAATAGCCCTTAAAAGGGCCCTTTGTATGGCATTGCCCTAAGTTAAACAGCTCTTTAACAAACATTTTTTTAAAAATTACCCCCTAACAGTAAAACCCCCACCCAACCAACCCCCAAAATAAAAAACCTAACATAAAAAAAACCTAAGCTACCCATTGCCCCTAAAGAGGCATTTGTATGGGCATTACAATTAAAAGGGCATTCAGCTCTTTTACTGCCCTTAAAAACAGAATTTATGCTTACCTGATAAATTTCTTTCTCTTGTGATGTATCGAGTCCACGGATTTATCCATACTTGTGGGATATTCTCCTTCCTTACAGGAAGTGGCAAAGAGAGCACCCACAGCAGAGCTGTCTATATAGCTCCACCCCCCAGTCATTCGACCGAAGGCTAGGAAGAAAAAGGAGAAACTATAGGGTGCAGAGGTGACTGAAGTTTTTTAAATAAAAATATACTACCTGTCTTAAATAGACAGGGCGGGCCGTGGACTCGATACATCACAAGAGAAAGAAATTTATTAGGTAAGCATAAATTCTGTTTTCTCTTGTAAGATGTATCAAGTCCACGGATTCATCCATACTTGTGGGATACCAATACCAAAGCTTTAGGACACGGATGAAGGGAGGGACAAGACAGGTACCCTAAACGGAAGGCACCACTGCTTGTAGAACCCGTCTCCCAAAAATAGCCTCCGAAGAAGCAAAAGTATTGAATATGTAAAATTTGGAAAAAGTATGAAGCGAAGACAAAGTCGCCGCATTACAAATCTGTTCTACAGAAGCCTCGTTTTTAAAAACCCATGTGGAAGCCACTGCTCTAGTAGAATGAGCAGTAATTCTTTCAGGAGGCTGCTGGCCAGCAGTCTCATAAGCCAAATGGATGATGCTTTTCAGCCAAAAGGAAAGAGAGGTAGCTGTAGCCTTTTGACCTCTCCGCTTACCAGAATAAACAACAAACAATGAAGATGTTTGACGGAAATCTTTAGTTGCTTTTAAGTAGAACTTTAAAGCACAAACCACATCAAGATTGTGCAACAGACGTTCCTTCTTTGATGAAGGATTAGGACACAGTGAAGGAACAACAATTTCCTGATTGATATTCCTATTAGAAACAACCTTAGGAAGAAATCCACCTTATCTGCCTGGAAAACAAGGTAAGGTGAGTCACACTGTAAAGCAGATAACTCAGAAACTCTTTGAGCCGAAGAGATAGCTACTAAGAACAAAACTTTCCAAGATAGAAGCGTAATATCTATGGAACGGAACTCCTTGAAGAACTGTAAGAACTAAGTTTAGGCTCCATGGCGGAGCAACGGGTTTAAATACAGGCTTGATCCTGACTAAAGCCTGACTAAACGCTTGAACGTCTGGGACATCTGCCAGACGTTTGTGTAAAAGAATAGACAAAGCAGATATTTCTCCTTTTAAGAAACTAGCTGATAATCCCTTCTCCAATCCGTCTAGGAGAAAAGACAATATTCTAGGAATCCTAATCTTACTCCACGAGTAACCCTTGGATTCACACCAACAAAGATATTTGCGCCAAATCTTATGATAGATTTTCCTGGTGACAGGCTTTCTAGCTTGAATCAGGTTATCAATGACCGATTCAGAGAAACCACGCTTTGATAGAATCAGGCATTCAATCTCCAAGCAGTCAGACGCAGAGAAATTAGATTTGGATGCTTGAATGGACCTTGGATTAGGTGGTCCTGCCTCTTTGGCAGAATCCACGGTGGGACAGATGACATGTCCACTAGGTCTGCATACCAAGTCCTGCGTGGCCACGCAGGTGCTATCAGAATCACCAAAGCTCTCTCCTGCTTGATTCTGGCAACCAGAAGCGGGAGGAGAGGAAACGGTGGAAATACATAGGCCAGATTGAAGGACCAGGGCACTGCTAGAGCATCTATCAGTACCGCCTGGGGATCCCGGGACCTGGACTCGTAACAAGGAAGCTTGGCGTTCTGACGGGACGCCATCAGATCCAATTCTGGTGTGCCCCATAGCTGAGTCAGATGGGCAAATACTTCCGGATGGAGCTCCCACTCCCCCAGATGAAAAGTCTGACGACTTAGGAAATCCGCCTCCCAGTTCTCTACCCCTGGGATATGGATTGCTGAAAGATGGCAAGAGTGAGACGCCGCCCATCGGATTATTTTGGTTAACTCCATCATTGCTAGAGAACTCTGTGTTCCTCTTGATGATTGATATAAGCTACAGTCGTGATGTTGTCCAACTGAAATCTGATTAATTTGGCCGCAGCTAACTGAGGCCACGTCTGAAGCGCATTGAATATCGCTCTCAGTTCTAGAAAGTTTATCGGGAGGAGTTTTTCCTCCCGAGACCATAAGCCCTGTGCTTTCAGGGAGTTCCAGACAGCACCCCAGCCTAGCAGGCTGGCATCTGTCGTTACTATGAGTCACTCTGGCCTGCGGAAACATATTCCCTGAGACAGGTGGTCCTGAGACAACCACCAGAGAAGAGAATCCCTGGTCTCCTGATCCAGATGTATTTGAGGAAATAAATCTGCATAATCCCCATTCCACTGTTTGAGCATGCATAGTTGCAGTGGTCTGAGGTGTAGGCGGGCAAAAGGAACTATGTCCATTGCCGCTACCATGAGTCCGATTACTTCCATACACTGAGCCACTGATAGCCGAGGAATGGAATGAAGAGCTCGACAAGTGGTTAAGAGTTTTGATTTCCTGACCTCCATCAGAAATATTTTCATTTCTACCGAGTCTATCAGAGTCCCTAGGAAGGAAACTCTTGTGAGAGGGAAGAGAGAACTCTTTTTTATGTTTACCTTCCACCCGTGAGATCTCAGAAAAGCCAACACGATGTCCGTGTGAGACTTGGTTAGCTGGAAAGTCGACGCCTGAATTAAGATGTCGTCTAGATAAGGCGCCACTGCTATGCCCCGCGGTCTTAGAACCATCAAAAGGGACCCTAGCACCTTTTTGAAAACTCTGTGGCCCTTCCTTTCGGGTTGGCCACGGCTCTCAAACTGGTAATGCCTGTCCAGAAAGGCGAATCTGAGAAATTGATGATGATCTCTGAATAGGGATGTGTAGATACGCATCCTTTAAGTCCACGGTAGTCATATATTGACCCTCCTGGATCAGAGGTAGAATAGTCAGAATAGTCTCCATCTTGAATGATGGTACTCTTAGGAACTTGTTTAGAATTTTGAGATCCAAGATTGGTCTGAAAGTTCCCTCTTTTTTGGGAACCACAAACAGGTTTGAGTAAAAACCTGGCCCTTGTTCCACTTTTGGAACTGGGCAGATTACTCCATTGGTATGTAGGTCTTCTACACAGCGTAAGAACACCTCTCTCTTTGTCTGGTTTGCAGACAATTGAGAAATGTGAAATCTCCCCCTTGGGGGGGAGTCTTTGAAGTCCAGAAAATATCCCTGGGACACAATTTCTAAAGCCCAGGAATCGTGAACGTCTCTTGCCCAAGCTTGAGCGAAGAGAGAGTCTGCCCCCTACTAGATCCGGTCCCGGATCGGGGGCTACCCCTTCATGCTGTCTTGGAGGCAGCAGCAGGCTTCTTGGCCTGTTTACCCTTGTTCCAAGCCTGGTTAGGTCTCCAGACTGACTTGGATTGGGCAAAATTCCCCTCTTGCTTTGCAGCAGGGGAAGCTGAAGCGGGACCACCCTTGAAGTTCCGAAAGGAACGAAAATTATTTTGTTTGGTCCTCATTTTATTTATTTTATCCTGAGGGAGGGCATGGCCTTTCCCTCCAGTGATGTCTGAAATAATCTCTTTCAGTTCAGGCCTGAATAGGGTCTTTCCTTTGAAAGGGATGTTTAAAAGTTTAGATTTTGATGACACATCAGCAGACCAGGACTTAAGCCATAACGCCCTGCGTGCTAAAATGGCAAAACCTGAATAATTTAGCCAGTTGGAAAGCGGCATCTGTAATGAAAGAATTAGCCAACTTGAGGGCCTTAATATCCTCTAATGGAGTCTCCATCTGAAGAGCCTCTTCTAGAGCCTCGAACCAGAAAGCAGCTGCAGTAGTTACAGTAACAATGCACGCAATAGGTTGGAGAAGAAAACTGATGAACAAGAGCTTTAGGAGACCCTCTAATTTTTTATCCATAGGATCTTTGAAAGCACAACTGTCCTCGATAGGTATAGTTGTACGCTTAGCGAGAGTAGAAATAGCTCCCTCCACCTTAGGAACCGTCTGCCACGAGTCTCGCATGGCGTCAGATATGGGAAACATTTTCTTAAAAACAGGAGGGGGAGCGAACGGTATACCTGGTCTATCCCACTCCTTAGTAACAATATTCGCAATCCTCTTAGGGACTGGAAAAACATCAGTGTAAACAGGAACGTCTAAGTATTTGTCCATTTTACACAATTTCTCTGGGACCACTATAGGTCACAATCATCCAGAGTCGCTAATACCTCCCTTAGCAACAAGCGGAGATGTTCAAGCTTAAATTTAAAGGCCGTCATATCAGAATTTGTCTGAGGGAGCGTCTTTCCTGAATCAGAAATCTCTCCCTCAGATAGCAAATCCCTTACCCCTACTTCAGAACATTGTGAGGGTATATGGGATACGGCTACTAAAGCGTCAGAAGGCTCCGCATTTGTTCTTAACCCAGAGCTGTCACGCTTTCTTTGTAAACCAGGCAGTTTAGATAAAACCTCTGTGAGGGTTGTATTCATAACTGTGGCCATGTCTTGTAAAGTAAATGAAGTCGACGCACTAAAGGTACTTGGCGTCACTTGTGCGGGTGTTACTGGTTTTGACACTTGGGGAGAGCTAGATGGAAAACCCTCATTTCCCTCTGTCTGAGAATCATCTATTACTATATTATGCTCTTTATAATTTATAGACATATCAGTGCAAGTGGGACACATTCTAAGAGGGGGTTCCACAATGGCTTCTAAACACATTGAACAAGGATTTTCCTTGATGTCAGACATGTTGAACAGGCTAGTAATAAAACAAGCAAGCTTGGAAAACACTTTATTCAAAGTATATAAGACTTAGAAAAAAACGGTAATGTGCCTTTAAGAGATAAAAGATGCACAAACTCTGGAAAAGTGTAAAAAAGCAGTAAACTTTACGAAATTTTTACAGTAGAATCATAAAGCCTTAGTAAGTTTGCACAGCCAAATAAACGATTAACCCTTTAATGTAAAAAGCGGATTGACAAAACTTCGAAAACCGGTATAAAAACGTTCAGCACCTTGCCACAGCTCTGCTGTGGCGCCTACCTGCCCTTTAGGATAGATTTGTGGGGGGAAAAACTTATTTTAGGCCGTCAAACACAGCAGGACCCTCTGGAGAAGCAACTGGATGTCTTCAGAATAAAAGAAACTGTGCAAATGAGGCGCGAAAATAGGCCCCTCCCACCTCACTCGATGTTAGTGGGGCCTAAAAGAAACACATCAAAGTGTTTTTAACTAGCCATGTGGGTTAATAACCCTTAAATAAGCCACAATTAACCCTTAAAGTCCCTCAAAAAAACGTTAAGTTTCTAATAAAAAAACATTTTTTCTATAAGTGTCACCAGTAACAATTGAGCCCTTTATGCAAGCTGGTATTCCTTATTAAGTGTCTAAATGCAGCTTACCCTTCCCTCATGGGGATATTGTCAGCCTTTTCTAGAATTATCACAGTCTGTCTAGAAAAAAAATTGACTGAACATACCTCAATGCAGCATAGCATGCAAACCGTTCTCCCAACTGAAGTTTTCCTGTACTCCTCAGCCCTTGTGAGAACAGTAGTGGATCTTAGTTACAAAGTGCTAAGATCATCATCCTCCTTGCAGAAACCTGCATCCCTTTTCTGCCAGAGAGTGAATAGTACACACTGGTACCATTTAAAAACATAATTTATGCTTACCTGATAAATTTATTTCTCTTGTAGTGTAGTCAGTCCACGGGTCATCCATTACTTATGGGATTATATCTCTCCCCAACAGGAAGTTGCAAGAGGATCACCCAAGCAGAGCTGCTATATAGCTCCTCCCCTCACATGTCATATCCAGTCATTCGACCGAAACAAGACGAGAAAGGAGAAACCATAGGGTGCAGTGGTGACTGGAGTTTAATTAAAATTTAGGTCTGCCTTAAAAGACAGGGCGGGCCGTGGACTGACTACACTACAAGAGAAATAAATTTATCAGGTAAGCATAAATTATGTTTTCTCTTGTTAAGTGTAGTCAGTCCACGGGTCATCCATTACTTATGGGATACCAATACAAAAGCTAAAGTACACAGATGATGGGAGGGACAAGGAAGGAACTTTAAACGGAAGGAACCACTGCCTGAAGCAACTTTCTCCCAAAAATAGCCTCCGAAGAAGCTAAAGTGTCAAATTTGTAAAATTTTGAAAAAGTGTGAAGTGAAGACCAAGTTGCAGCCTTGCAAATCTGTTCAACAGAGGCCTCATTTTTAAAGGCCCAGGTGGAAGCCACAGCTCTAGTGGAATGAGCTGTAATTCTTTCAGGAGGCTGCTGTCCAGCAGTCTCATAGGCTAAACGTATTATGCTACGAAGCCAAAAGGAGAGAGAGGTAGCCGAAGCCTTTTGACCTCTCCTCTGTCCCGAGTAAACAACAAACAGGGAAGAAGTTTGACGAAAATCTTTAGTTGCCTGTAAATAGAGATTCAGGGCACGGACTACGTCCAGATTATGCAAAAGTCGTTCCTTCTTTGAAGAAGGGTTAGGACATAATGATGGAACAACAATCTCTTGATTGATATTCCTGTTAGAAACCACCTTAGGTAAAAACCCAGGTTTAGTACGCAGAACTACCTTGTCTGAATGGAAAATCAGATAAGGAGAATCACAGTGTAGGGCAGATAACTCAGAGACTCTTCGAGCCGAGGAAATAGCCATCAAAAACAGAACTTTCCAAGATAACAGCTGAATATCAATGGAATGGAGGGGTTCAAACGGAACACCTTGAAGAACTTTAAGAACTAAGTTTAAGCTCCACGGCGGAGCAACAGTCTTAAACACAGGCTTAATCCTAGCCAAAGCCTGACAAAAAGCCTGAAAGTCTGGAACATCTGCCAGACGTTTGTGTAACAGAATAGACAGAGCAGAAATCTGTCCCTTTAATGAACTAGCAGATAAACCCTTTTCTAAACCCTCTTGTAGAAAGGACAAAATCCTAGGAATCCTAACTTTACTCCATGAGTAACTCTTGGATTCACACCAATATAAGTATTTACGCCATATTTTATGGTAAATTTTTCTGGTAACAGGTTTCCGAGCCTGTATTAAGGTATCAATAACTGACTCCGAGAAGCCACGCTTTGATAGAATCAAGCGTTCAATCTCCATGCAGTCAGCCTCAGAGAAATTAGATCTGGATGGTTGAAAGGACCCTGAATTAGAAGGTCCTGTCTCAGAGGTAGAGACCATGGTGGACAGGATGACATGCCCACTAGATCTGCATACCAGGTCCTGCGTGGCCACGCAGGTGCTATCAGAATCACCGATGCTCTCTCCTATTTGATCTTGGCAATCAGCCGAGGAAGCAGCGGAAATGGTGGAAACACATAAGCCATGTTGAAACCCCAAGGGGCTGCTAGAGCATCTATCAGCGCCGCTCCCGGGTCCCTGGACCTGGATCCGTAGCAAGGAAGTTTGGCATTCTGTCGAGAAGCCATGAGATCCAGTTCCGGTTTGCCCCAACGATGAATTAGTTGAGCAAAGACCTCCGGATGAAGTTCCCACTCCCCCGGATGAAAAGTCTGACGACTTAGGAAGTCCGCCTCCCAGTTCTCCACGCCTGGGATATAGATCGCCGACAGGTGGCAAGAGTTGGACTCTGCCCAGCGAATTATCTTTGATACTTCCAACATCGCTAGGGAACTCCTGGTTCCCCCTTGATGGTTGATGTAAGCCACAGTCGTGATATTGTCCGACTGAAATCTGATGAACCTCAGTGTTGCCAACTGAGGCCAAGCTAGAAGAGCATTGAATATCGCTCTTAATTCCAGAATATTTATTGGGAGGAGTTTCTCCTCCTGAGTCCACAATCCCTGAGCCTTCAGGGAGTTCCAGACTGCACCCCAACCTAGAAGGCTGGCATCTGTTGTTACAATCGTCCAATCTGGCCTGCGAAAGGTCATCCCTTTGGACAGATGGAGTCGAGAAAGCCACCAGAGAAGAGAATCCCTGGTCTCTTGATCCAGATTTATTAGAGGGGACAAATCTGAGTAATCCCCATTCCACTGACTGAGCATGCATAATTGCAGCGGTCTGAGATGCAGGCGCGCAAATGGTACTATGTCCATTGCTGCTACCATTAAGCCGATTACTTCCATGCACTGGGCTACTGACGGGTGTGGAATGGAATGAAGGGCACGGCAAGCATTTAGAAGTTTTGATAACCTGGCCTCCGTCAGGTAAATTTTCATCTCTACAGAATCGATAAGAGTCCCTAAGAAGGGAACCCTTGTGAGTGGTAATAGAGAACTCTTTTCCACATTCACCTTCCACCAATGCGACCTCAGAAATGCCAGAACTATCTCTGTATGAGACTTGGCAGTTTGAAAACTTGACGCTTGTATCAGAATGTCGTCTAGGTACAGAGCCACCGCTATGCCTCGCGGTCTTAGTACCGCCAGAAGTGAGCCCAGAACCTTTGTAAAGATTCTTGGGGCCGTAGCTAACCCGAAGGGAAGAGCTACAAACTGGTAATGCCTGTCTAGGAAGGCAAATCTTAGATACCGATAATGATCCTTGTGAATCGGTATGTGAAGGTAGGCATCCTTTAAGTCCACTGTGGTCATGTACTGACCCTCTTGGATCATGGGTAGGATGGTTCGAATAGTTTCCATTTTGAATGATGGAACTCTTAAGAACTTGTTTAGGATCTTTAAGTCCAAGATTGGTCTGAAGGTTCCCTCTTTCTTGGGAACCACAAACAGATTTGAATAAAATCCTTGCCCTTGTTCCGACCGCGGAACTGGGTGGATCACCCCCATTAATAGGAGGTCTTGTACACAGCGTAGAAATGCCTCTTTCTTTATTTGGTTTGCTGATAACCTTGAAAGATGAAATCTCCCTTGTGGAGGAGAAGCTTTGAAGTCCAGAAGATATCCCTGAGATATGATCTCCAACGCCCAGGGATCCTGGACATCTCTTGCCCAAGCTTGGGCAAAGAGAGAAAGTCTGCCCCCCACTAGATCCGTTTCCGGACAGGGGGCCCTTACTTCATGCTGTCTTAGGGGCAGCAGCAGGTTTTCTGGCCTGCTTGCCCTTGTTCCAAGACTGGTTGCCTTTCCAACCCTGTCTGTAACGAGTAGCAGTCCCTTCCTGTTTTGGGGCGGAGGAAGTTGATGCTGCTCCTGCCTTGAAATTACGAAAGGCACAAAAATTAGACTGTTTGGCCTTTGATTTGGCCCTGTCCTGAGGAAGGGAGTGACCCTTACCTCCAGTAATGTCAGCAATAATTTCTTTCAAGCCGGGCCCGAATAAGGTTTGCCCTTTGAAAGGAATATTAAGCAATTTAGATTTAGAAGTTACATCTGCTGACCAGGATTTAAGCCATAGCGCTCTGCGCGCCTGGATGGCGAATCCGGAGTTCTTAGCCGTTAGTTTGGTTAAATGCACCACGGCATCCGAAACAAATGCATTAGCTAGCTTAAGGGCTTTAAGCTTGTTCATAATCTCATCCAATGGAGCTGTGCGAATAGCCTCTTCCAGAGACTCAAACCAGAATGCCGCCGCAGCAGTGACGGGCGCAATGCATGCAAGGGGCTGTAATATAAAACCTTGTTGAACAAACATTTTCTTAAGGTAACCTTCTAATTTCTTATCCATTGGATCTGAGAAAGCACAACTATCCTCCACCGGGATAGTGGTACGCTTGGCTAAAGTAGAAACTGCTCCCTCCACCTTAGGGACCGTCTGCCATAAGTCTCGTGTGGTGGCGTCTATTGGGAACATTTTTCTAAATATCGGAGGAGGGGAAAAAGGCACACCGGGTCTATCCCACTCCTTGCTAATAATCTCTGTAAGCCTTTTAGGTATAGGAAAAACGTCAGTACACACCGGTACCGCATAGTATTTATCCAGCCTACATAATTTCTCTGGGATTGCCACCGTGTCGCAATCATTCAGAGCCGCTAACACCTCCCCTAGCAATACACGGAGGTTCTCAAGCTTAAATTTAAAATTTGAAATTTCTGAATCCGGTCTCCCCGGATCAGATCCGTCACCCACAGAATGAAGCTCTCCGTCCTCATGTTCTGCAAATTGTGACGCAGTATCGGACATGGCTCTCGTGTCATCGGCGCGCTCTGTCCTAAACCCAGAGCTATCACGCTTGCCTCTTAACTCAGGCAAATTAGATAATACTTCTTTCATAACATTAGCCATATCATGCAAAGTGATTTGTAAGGGCCTTGATGTACTTGGCGCCACAATATCACGCACCTCCTGAGCGGGAGGCGAAGGTACTGACACGTGAGGAGAGTTAGACGGCATAACTTCCCCCTCGATGTCTGGTGATAATTTCTTTACCGGTAAAGACTGACTTTTATTTAAAGTAACATCAATACAATTGGTACACAAATTTCTATTGGGCTCCACATTGGCTTTTAAACATAATGAACAAGTAGATTCATCTGTATCAGACATGTTTAACAGACTAGCAATGAAGGCTAGCAAGCTTGGAAAAAAACTGTCAGTGAATTTACAAGCAATATGAAAAAAACGCAGCAGCGCTTTTAAAAACACAAAAAAAAACTGTCACAGTTGAAATAACAATGAACTAATTCAGTTATAGCCAACAATTTTAACAATAAATGTATGAATTTAGCAGAGGATTGCACCCACTAGCAAACGGATGATTAACCCCTCAATACCCACAACCGGATAATCAATTTTAGATTTAACATTTTTCTCACAGTCAAACACACTGTCACAGGCAGGAAGACTGTGCTAGAATTTTATCTGCGCAACAAGGCGCTAAAAAAGGCCCCTCCCACTCATATTACAACAGTGGGAGACCTGTTACAACGGTTTCTAAATAAACGTTAGCCATGTGGAAAAAAATCATGCCCAAAAAGATTTATCACCAAAGTACCTCACAAAACGAATAACATGCCAGTAAACGTTTTAAAAACAACTTTTCCAGTGTTATGTAAAGTTATCACTAAGCCTGCTACCAGTCGCTTTTACTGCAGTTAAGGCTTATACATTTATTTCAGTATTAACAGTATTTTCTCAGTCAAATTCTAGTCCCTAGAAAATAACTCAACTGCGCATACATTTAACAGCCTGATACCAGTCGCTACTACTGCATTAAAGGCTGTACTTACATCATATGGGTAACGGCAGTGTTTTCTTAGTCAATTCCATTCCTAGAAAATATTATACTGCACATACGTCATTTGCGGAGGACCCCGCATGCTATTCCCCTTTCTGAAGTTACCCCTCCTCAGAATGCGCGAGAACAGCCAGTGGATCTTAGTTACGTCTGCTAAGATCATAGAAAACGCAGGCAGATCTTCTTCTTCTAAATACTGCCTGAGAGAAAAAACAGCACACTCCGGTGCCATTTTAAAATAACAAACTTTTGATTGAAGAATTAAGTAAAAAACTCCTGTCTCCTCTCACAACCTCCTTTGTTGAGACTTGCAAGAGAATGACTGGATATGACATGTGAGGGGAGGAGCTATATAGCAGCTCTGCTTGGGTGATCCTCTTGCAACTTCCTGTTGGGGAGAGATATAATCCCATAAGTAATGGATGACCCGTGGACTGACTACACTTAACAAGAGAAATAAACTTTTGCTTGAGAAAATAAAAACTAACATTTTTGTCACCACACTCACTTTACCCTTCCTAGTACTTAGAGTAGGCAAAGACAATTACTGGGGGGTGGAGCTAAGGGAGGAGCTATATAGACAGCTCTGCTGTGGGTTCCCTCTTTGCCACTTCCTGTAAGGAAGGAGAATATCCCACAAGTATGGATAAATCTGTGGATTCTATATATCTTACAAGAGAAAAGGACAATCAGCTCTTTTACAGCCCATTAAATCCCTAACTTTAAAAATAAAAAATCCTAAAAATAAGCCCCAAATAGGTACTCACCGTTACTGAAGTCCAGTGGTGAAGATCTTCTTACAGTCGGCTCCATCTTCTTCTATCTTCATTCGGAGTGAAGGCAGAGTGGAGGTGCGGAGCGGTCTTCCCCTATGCGCACATTCAGATCGGCGGTCCTCAGTGACGACAATCCTCAGCGGCGTGGAGGCTCCTCTTCATCTGATCTCTGGCGTACACTGAAAATTTAATATAAGGTACCGCATCAAAATTGCGTTAACTTGCATTCCTATTGGCTAAAATATTGAAATCAGCCAATAGGATTACAGCTACGGAAATCCTATTGGCTATTCAAATAAGCCAATAAGATTTCAATAGCTCTCATCCTATTAGCTGATTTCAAAATGTCAGCCAATAGGAATGCAAGGTACCCCAATAAATATGGGGTACCTTGGATTTAATCTTCAGTGTGCGGCGGATGATCGCATTAAGAGGAACATTCATGCCACTTTGGACCACCGCCGCTGAGGATCCGTGCATCGGGGAAGCCAGCTCCGCACTTTTGCTCCGGATGAAGATAGAAGATGATGGAGCAGCCTGGAAGAAGACTTTCTCCGCCAGAACGGTGAGTACATATTTTGGGGTTAGATTTAGGGCTTTTTTTTTTTTAAATAAATTTATGCTTACCTGATAAATTTATTTCTCTTGTGGTGTATCCAGTCCACGGATTCATCCATTACTTGTGGGATATTCTCCTTCCCAACAGGAAGCTGCAAGAGGATCACCCACAGCAGAGCTGTCTATATAGTTCCTCCCCTAACTGCCACCTCATAGTCATTCGACCGAAGACAAGCAAGAGAAAGGAGAAACTATAGGGTGCAGTGGTGACTGTAGTTTAAAGATAAAAAACACCTGCCTTAAAATGACAGGGCGGGCCGTGGATTGGATACACCACAAGAGAAATAAATTTATCAGGTAAGTATAAATTTTGTTTTCTCTTGTAAGGTGTATCCAGTCCACTGATTCATCCATTACTTGTGGGATACCAATACCAAAGCTATAGGACACGGATGAAGGGAGGGACAAGGCAGGGGCTTAAACGGAAGGCACCACTGCCTGTAAGACCTTTCTCCCAAAAATAGCCTCAGAAGAAGAAAAAGTATCAAATTTGTAGAAGAAAAAGTATGAAGCGAAGACCAAGTCGCCGCCTTACAAATCTGTTCAACAGAAGCCTCATTTTTAGTTGAAATAATCTTTATTGTCAAAAAGGAAGACAAGAGACATATCTAATACATCATGCCCCTAGTTCAGATAAACATATTTATATTCATTGTTACAGTCTCAGGACCTCTTATCCTGTTCGATAAAGTTTTATAATTCCATATATCTGTCTCAAACAACATGAAAATGAGTTGGAGGATGAAACAACTTCTTTCAGCAATTAGTATATCCATCCGGCTTTCCCAATGTATCTCCATCATTACTGAAATCTCTGAAAGTCCATAGAGTCCTAGGAAAAGCTCCCACCTACTGAAGTTGCCTTCAGGCATAGGAAATATATGAGGTCCTGCTTATTTTCCTGAAGTAGGAACGAAATTATCTATAGTCTTCCTTCCCCTCCCTTTTCTAATGTGTTTTCCTTTTATTTTAATAATTATAAACATTAAACATAAACTTTTGAAACTGTAAAACAATAAACTCATAACTGTATAACCTTTCCCGTCGAGCAGAGAGAGAACCATCAAATTGTATCTAAGATGTATATAAGTTCCCCATAAAAGACTTAGTGGTAATAAGTTTAGGAGAGATCCCCTATCGTGTTATAACTCTTGAAAGACTTAAATTTCCCTTATCTCACTTCTATCTCTGTTCATGATCCAGTGGACCCAAATCTTTTGGAAATGTGTTGTTGTATCCTGCAACCAAGAGGCAGATTCTGACATAGCATATATATTATCTAACCTGTTAATCACTTCTGACCACGTTGGTGAACCTGTTCTCCAGTGTTTGGCTATACATATCCTCGTGGTTGTACAAAGTATATTTATGAATATATTGGTAGCTAAGTTTAAGGATTCATCTGAAACATGCAAGAGGGCCTGCGCCGCCGTTAGCGTCATAGATTTATCTAATAGGATACTTGTCAATTTAGAAAGTTTGTTCCAAATTTGTTTAATCTCCCCACATTCCCACCACATATGCATATAATTTCCAATTTCTGCACAGCCTCTGTAACAGAGTCTACTTTTCTGCAATGTATAATGTGCAGTTCTTATGGGTGTAAGATACCACCTGTAAGATGTTTTAATAGAATTTTCGATAAGGTCTGCGCATATCAGCCCCTTGCTAATCCTAGAAAGTATTTGTGTCCATCTGTCATCATCATATGTTTCACCTAAGTCTCTTTCCCAATTCTCATGAAGCGGCAATTTGGAGCCTTTTTTTGCATCTTGTATTGCCAAGTACAGTTGTGATATTAGTTTTTTATTTCTACCTGGGGTTGCAATAATGCATTCTGTTGTAGTGTATGGGTTTAATGGTTTGTTTTGTCTGTATTTGTATATTGTGGTGGATATCTGAAGATATAGGAACCAATGTAAGGTGTCCGGCTGAAGAAGCCTCATTTTTAAAAGCCCATGTGGAAGCCACCGCTCTAGTGGAATGAGCTGTAATTCTTTCAGGAGGCTGCTGGCCAGCAGTCTCATAAGCTAAGTGGATTATACTTCTTAACCAAAAAGAGAAAAAGAGAAGTTGCCGAAGCCTTTTGGCCTTTCCTCTGTCCAGAGTAGACAACAAACAATGCAGATGTTTGACGAAAATCTTTAGTAGCTTGTAAATAAAACTTTAAAGCACGAACCACGTCAAGATTGTGTAATAGACGTTCCTTCTTTGAAGAAGGATTAGGACACAGTGACGGAACAACAATCTCCTGATTGATATTCTTATTAGATACCACCTTAGGAAGAAACCCAGGTTTGGTATGCAATACTACCTTATCTGCATGGAAGATCAGATAAGGGGAATCACACTGCAAGGCAGATAACTCTGAAACTCTTCGAGCCGAAGAGATAGCTACCAAAAACAGAACTTTCCAAGATAAAAGCTTGATATCTATGGAATGCAGAGGTTCAAACGGAACCCCTTGAAGAACTAAATTTAAACTCCATGGCGGAGCTACAGGTTTAAACACAGGCTTGATTCTAACTAAAGCCTGACAAAACGCATGAACGTCTGGAACATCCGCCAGACGCTTGTGCAAAAGAATAGACAGAGCAGAAATCTGTCCCTTTAAGGAACTAGCTGACAATCCCTTCTCCCATCATTCTTGGAGAAAAGACAATATCCTGGGAATCCTGACTTTACTCCATGAGTAACTCTTGGATTCACACCAATGAAGATATTTACACCATATCTTATGATAGATTTTCCTGGTGACAGGCTTTCGAGCCTGAATTAAGGTATCAATGACCGACTCGGAAAAACCACGCTTTGATAAAATCAAGCATTCAATCTCCAAGCAGTCAGACGCAGAGAAATTAGATTTGGATGATCATCTCTCTAGAAAAATTTAAAACCCTGCACGCTATTTCCCCAGCTGAAGTTACCCATCTCTTCAGTTATGTGAGAGAACAGCAGTGGACCTTAGTTACAAACCGCTAAGATCATAAAAAAACCACAGGCAGACTCTTCTTCAACTTTCTGCCTGAGGCTAAAATAGTACAACTCCGGTACCATTTGAAAATAATAAACTTTTGATTGAAGATAAACTACATTAATGCACCACATCTCTCTAGCTACTTCCCTTGTCAAGAGCTGCAAGAGAATGACTTGGAGGTGGCAGTTAGGGGAGGAGCTATATAGACAGCTCTGCTGTGGGTGATCCTCTTGCAGCTTCCTGTTGGGAAGGAGAATATCCCACAAGCAGTGTTCCCTCTAAGGCAAGTTTTGTGTGCGGCCCAGCAGTGAAACAGTTAATTAGGTAACCACACCCTGCAATTACCAAACACTGCACAATGCAGACTGTAAGGTATGGTTCTTTTATTAACTGTTTCACTACTGGGCCGCACACAAAACTGGCCATAGAGGGAACACTGCCCACAAGTAATGGATGAATCCGTGGACTGGATACACCTTACAAGAGAAATATATATATTTTTTATTTTTAAGATTAGGAATTTAATGGGCTTGTAAAAGAGATGAATGCCTTTTTAAAGGGCAGTAAGAGAGCTGAATGCCCTTTTAAGGGCAATGCCCATATGAATGCCCCTTTAGGGGTAATGGGTAGTTTAGGATTTTTTTAGTGCTAGGTTTTTTTATTTTGTTTTTTACTGTTGGGGGACAGTAAAAGGCCCTTTTAAGGGCTATTGGTAGTTTAGATTAGGGGGTGTTTTTATTTGTGGGGGCTTTTTTATTTTCATAGGGATTAGGTTTATTTTTGGCAATTTTGTTTATTTTTTCTGTAATGTTACTTATTTTTTGTAATGTTAGATTCATTTTTTTGTAATATAATGTTATGATTTTGTATTTTAAATTTTAATTTAGTAGTAATTGGGGTTAATTTAGGGGGTGTTAGGTTTGGGACTTAGTAATTAGTTATTTGCGTTGTGGGGGGTTGGCGGTTTAGGAGTTAATATGTTAATTAGGTTTATAGCAATGTGGGGGGTTGGCGGTTTAGGGATTAATAGGTTACTTAGGTTTATTGTGATGTGGGGGTTTGTCGGTTATGGGGTTAATATTGCAATTTATTTATTTGGGGATTTGGGAGTTTAAGGGTTAGGTAGTTTGTATTGTGGGGGTTTGGCGGTTAGGTTATATTTTCTTAATACTTTGTGCAGGTGGTTAGGGTTTTTTTTTTTCTTAATACTTTGTGCGGTCGGTACGTTTTTTTATTTTTTATTTCTTGTGGGCGGTTACGTGTTTTTTCGTTATTTCGTGCGGGCGGTTGCGTGGTTTTGTTTTTAAGGCTTTGTTTGCCTACGCTGCATCCAGGTGGATTATTTTGACTGCGCGCGCAGCCAACTTTCTTTTGGCTGCCGCACACAGCCAACATTCCTTTGAGGATGCGTGCGCAACTGGCGACAAAGACGGACGCGTTACAAACGCGATTATAGTATAGAAAGTAGTGTCTATTACATGCAGTTAAATGAAAATGGGTGTATACTGGTTACCTCTGTAGACCCAAGTTTTCTGTATTAAAGGGACAGTCTACCTCAGAGTATGTATTGCTTAAAAAGATAGCTAATCCCTTTATTACACATACCCCAGTTTTGCATAACCAACATGGTTAAATTAAAATACTTTTTACCTTTGATTACCTTATATCTAAGACCCCTCATTTC